>NC_091323.1:0-124976 GCF_038502225.1 Cherax quadricarinatus | reverse complement strand
ATATAAGTTTGCAATAATTTATTTATAAAGAAACACAACAAAATATATTTTTTTCGTTAGATTCAGAATGATTTTGGCGAAATTATTGCATACATAAATTTTCGCTTGTCCTATATGGCAAGATGAGCGTTGCTATTTAAGCCAAGATGGCAAGTTCTGCCTATTCGGCACGACAGTATATATATATATATATATATATATATATATATATATATATATATATATATATATATATATATATATATATATATATATATATATAATTTGCCGAATAGGCCGAACTCCGCTAAAAATTTAACCAGTACAACATACTATACGTCTAATGATGCAACACTACTTATGTAGTGTTGCGAGACATTTTTAACCCTGAAATATAAAAAGGAAGAACCCATATTTTGTATTAAATTATCAAAACAAACTTCTCGGGTTTACATTTTAGTGTTACCTTGGCTTTCTGACGTTCTCAAACTAAAATTACAAAACAAGAGCTGCTTATGTTGTTTTGGTGGACTGTTGTAGCTGGGACCCGACTGTGACTGGGAGATCTAGTGGCCGCAGGTGAGCATACTGCAGCTACACAGAGATTACCAGACGAACAAAGAAAATTACTCAAATGTGCAACATCTGGGTATCATTATTGTAGACGTTTCGCCATCCAGTGGCTTTATCAGTACAAATTCGCCTACCAGTGACTATGCCCTCGTCTGCTACCCGACCCATTTCTACCTGACGTTAGTATATAAGCGTCAGGCGCCTTGCTTCTGCTTCAGAATCTCCACGACTACGGTGCTCTTCGCACCTACTCCAAGGTTGAGGGACTGATTACCTCATCTTCTGTACATAGTTCTACTGTCTTCAAGTTATGTTCTGGAATTTGTATTGATAAAGCCACTGGATGGCGAAACGTCTACAATAAAGATACCCAGATGTTGCACATGTGTCTTAATTTCATCTTGTCGGTATTGTATACCATTCTTGTACAAAATTACTCACGTCGCTGATCCAGTCTTAACCATTTCCTAATCTATGCACTCTACATAAACATCCAATTATAATAACGCATCATAATGCCCTCGAAAATCTTTCATTTAGGAAAATGGAGGAAACAAGTTTCTCTTCCACAATACTTGGTACATTCTCTTGTGGTGGATGATACAGTTGCGCCAGACTCGCCACCACTTTTTTTTTTTTTTTGCATCAAGTATATCCTTCTTCAAGTATTCAGACCAAAATTCAAGACTCAAACGTTCGACCCATTTCTCAGTTGACAAAAGAGTGAGCAAATAACTTCTCGACGTGTAATGGACTGTTAATGGTTATCCCAAAATCCAAGACCGAGAACTCGACAGTGTAAAGCAGTGGTTCCCAAACTTTTTCAGCTTGTTACCCAGTTTAACATGCCACATAAAGCATGTTACCCCTTTCACAAAATGTTGTTATTATTGATATATATGGCTAAACGTGAACGTATACAGCCTCGCATACTCTGCTAATCCTAGCAAAACCATTGAAAACGTAAGAACCACACATACATTATATATAAAATTAATAATAGCTACAAATTCACAGTAACAGTGGGTAAATACTAACTATATACTGCACAGGGCAGTACACATACATACCAGCTTATGTCTACCTCGGCTGATGCTCACAGATAAACTGACAGTGTGAAATAGAGGCAGCCTCAGGAAGTGAGTGACGCGTACTGGACAGGTCGATCTGGGCTACTGAGTGACTTTTGTCCTGAAGCATACTTGTCAAAATACTTTTTGGTTTCCACACACTTAGCTATATATTTCTTCTTTTCTAATACTGTATATTAGTTTTTGATGTTATTGTTATTTGGTTTAACTTTATTACTTACTTATAATAGGTTTACTTTACAACTTTATATACTAAGACAAAGTTAACAATAATCCTCATACCGGGTACCGCATTGTTTTCTTGATTTTCAGAATTCATAACTTTTTTTCTGTCACCCCTCCATTACCCCCCAAAAATGGTTAAATTACCCCCAGGGGGTAATTTACCCCCAGTTTGGGAACCACTGGTGTAAAGGATTTGGCTGTGTAGAGAGTTTGATCAGAAGAACACGTATTTCATGACAGTGTGATTACTAGGTCTAAAACTATTTTATTTCGCTCACAGTCACTGCTTTCAATATATGGAACTTAAGTACAGACACAGCAAAAATACATCAATTAATAGCTTCGATAAACAGCGTTATTTAAATCCTGTCACCAAATTTATCATCAGTTACAATTCTTAAGGAAGGATTTAGTATTAATTTCACAGATCTTCAAAGCTTATGAAAGGTTAAAAAGAATATTGTTTTTTAATTGAACAATATTCATATCACATGTGAATCTATGAAAAAATCCCTATTAGAAATAATTTGTAATGTTGTTACACTCTAAAACGTACCGAAGTCAATACTTTTTCTGTTAAATTCATTATTTTTTTTGCCCGCTGTTAATAGGATGAGAGAAAATATAGAACCTTACTGTTAGGAAGTAGTTTTTCAGGAGAGTATTTTCACTTGATAATTTCCTAATGAATTTCATTTTATGAAATTAGTTGCAATTGACAGTATATGTAACATAAGGGTGATCATCTCTTAGTGGTTAGATGCATATGTGACCATTAAGGGATAATGATGTAAATGAACGCGAATCTTGCCTTTAAATGGCCTTGGTTCCCCACCCTGAAATTTACTTCTAAGTAAAGTTACGTTTTATTCAAGAATATAATGGAAAAGGACCAGGTAAGAGCATTCTCGGATAACAATTAATATAAAAATATATAAATTGTTCTCGTGTGTTGAAAAGTCAATATAATTTTATTATTGTCTGGAAAATTAGTCTCGACCCGAAGAAATCTTTATTGAATAAATTATTGCTGCCCTTATTTTAGAATATTGTATCCAGAATATTCTAAAATACTGTATTTTTTAGAAAATGTATAAGCAAATTGGAATATTTTGTATCAATACTTGAGGCAAATTATATTATTATTGCAAGAATGAGAGGGATCATTACTGGATGTGAATACACTCACTACAAGTCTATAAATTGGGAGTAAAAACAAAAAAAAAATTAAGTCAGAGCTATTAACAAGTAACATAGGAATGGAAACATAATGGAAGATGTGATACAAAGTCAAGTCACCTGTGTTCTGATGATAAAAGTATTGATAATGTACTAGAAAAGGGAAGCATCCACCCAAAAAATAAAGCCACTAATAAATTTCACAACAACGACTGCGTAAATCCGAGAACGTAAATTGAGAGATGTTCAGCAGTTGGGATACCTATAATTCCTAACATGATTAAAAAAAAGCGTTTTCAGTGTTGGTGAGGCAAACAATTCTTTTGCCTTCATTAAAGTTATTGGGAAACTAGCTATGCCACTAACAAAGTTATGACCACTGAGTACATTTCCAACTTATTTAAAAAAATCCAAAGTTACCTCATTTGATCACTGAGGCTTCTAAGTCGCACCAAGTGGACCCTCATTTTAGAAGCTGAAAATCATCCCCCCAAGAAAGATAAAATCTCTTAGAAATCATAACTTAAAACTGAGAAATCTCTTAAAAAAGAAATTCCCTTCCAGCAGGGACTCAGCAGCAGTAGCAGCCACACGAGTTAGCTGCTAATAAACTTAACAAAATGGAAAACCTGTCTCTTTACCAGCAGGTTGGAGAGAGTGAGTCTGGTCGCCACCGCCAGGGAAGTAGTCGCCACTTCCATGCAAGTAGTTGATGCCTTCATTTAAGTAGTAACTTCCTCCAGGTAAATTCTACCAGCTTTAGGAAAAGTGGTCACTATTTTCATGCAAAGGATATTTGTTTCCTGGCAACCTGTAACCATCACCAAGCGGTTCTACCTAGAGGCAGGTTGTTACTATCGCCAGGCAAATTCTCACCTTGTATGGTAAGTAGCAACTGTGTACAGCCTGGTTACCACTTTCTGATTAGTCACTACATCCAAGCAAGTGTTTACATTATTATAATCATGGGGGAGCTCTAAACCTGTAGGATTATACAGCGCATGTGGTGGGGGATGGAAGGTATTCAGACTCAATTCAGGGAACAGAAGCACAGATCCAGTTCCCCAGATCGAGAGCCCCTCACCAGTATCAAGGAACCTCCCTTGACCTGCAAGTGGTTACAACTTATGCACATTGGCTTATTTGCTGGATCAAAGGCTACCTGTCATCAGAGAGTCTTCCGAGTTATTTCATTGACATAGAAGTTTGACTAAAGACTTCCATTTATAAGCCACACCGGGAAGCATCCTCAGTCCATCTTCGTTCATCATACTAATAATGCTTTACAAAATTCTACGCTATAGCAGCCCCAGTCATTGTAAAACAGCTTTCCTTAACAATTTACTTATGTTAGAGTAGGATTTTAATATCGACTGGGAAAACGAAGACTCCTAAGTGGCTCCCTCTGTAACACAGAGGCTCAGTCCGAAGGATGCAGTTGCCTGATAAGCCTCGGCCCGAGTATGTAACCAGATAATGATATACCGAATTTGGCCTAAGGCCTGGTCTCAGACCGGGTCGCGGGGGCGTTGACTCCCGAAACCCTCTCCAGGTGAACTCCAGGTAAGGTAATAGGTAGAATTTGTCGCCAATATAAAGATAGAACTCTTAGACCTGATACCCAGACTTCGCCCCAGATAAAATGCTAACTTGACATTAGTAAAAATGATGAATTATGTTTTCATCGGAACTTTACTTGACTAATTTCCGTCCCTACTTGTTCTTATATCAGACAGGAAGCAGAGAAGGACTCGAGAAATTGCAGAACGATATGTTGTGAACATTCTTGTGACACCTATGAATTGCTAAACATCAGAAATCGAGTCACTGAAAAAAATGCTCTCATTGGTATTAACATTGTCAAGCAATCCCATCTAAAAGTCATCCAAACCACCTTCACCACAGGTCAACACTCCTCCAAATAGATCATGAACATATTAACTAACCTACGAAAAATAGGACACACGAATTTTTCTCGGTATAGGAACAACGACATTCTCTAACCTACGAAAAATAGGACACACGAATTTTTCTCGATATATGAACAACGACATTCTCTAACTTACGAAAAATAGGACACACGAATTTTTCTCGGTATAGGAACAACGACATTCTCTAACTTACGAAAAATAGGACAAGAATTTTTCTCGGTATAGTAGGAACAACGACATTCTCTAACTTACGAAATATAGGACACGAATTTTTCTCGGTATAGGAACAACGACATTCTCTAACCTACGAAAAATAGGACACACGAATCTTTCTCGGTATAGTAACAACGACATTCTCTCCTCCTCGAGAAATTATCTCTTCCCAAATCGCTATCCCCTCACTTTTTCCCATAAATCTTCGCTAAATCAAAATCAATGATTCAAGTTGTTTTCATGACATAATACAGAGTATGTTGTCCCAACAATTATGTATATTGATGATTCTTTCCAGAAATAACAGGTGCAGCATGTTAAATCATTGTAATCATACAGAACACTGTGACCTTCGTTACAAAATTGAGTCAAGCATCGACAATGTCTCATCAGATGTCTCCATGTCTGTGATTACAGGGGTTACGTGGAGTTTACCTGGAGAGTGTTTCGGTCTGAGACCAGGCCTCATGGTGGATCAGGGTCTGATAAACCAGGCTATTATTGCTGACCGCACGCAAACTGACGTACGAACCACAGCCCGGTTGGTTAGGTACTGACTTTAGGTGCCTGTCCAATGCCTTCTTGAAGACAGCCAGGCGTCTATTGGTAATCCCCCTTATGTATGCTGTGTATGTAAATAAGAATCCTGTTAATTAAGCTAAACATAATTCAATAAAAAGCTTTAATTTAAAAACTTATAAACGTGCAAGTATAAGCTTAACACTTACAACCGTTAAAGACCTTCAATAACTAATTTGTCATTAATAGATTAGCTTAACACTACATTCTATAATTGCAATCAATTATTGAAGTACTACCGTTTGCAGTCATATGATGGAGTGGAGCAGCCTTATGACAAGGTCGCCGCAGCCGCCATGTAGCTGGGATACAACTTGTGTTCATTGGATCATGTTGTAGTATCTTGGTTCCGGTGAATACTGTGGTGTGAGTCATCTCCAATTCGACAGACTCGTCTGCTACCTTCCCCTCTCACCTAGACCTCGTCAGCGTTGCATCTCTGGTGTGTAAGGTCCGGTGTTCTCGCTAGCATGAGTCTCACCTCTCAAAAACTCGGGCGCAATGCAGCACCCGCCAGTGCTTGGCCCTCAGCCACAGCGTCTGGGTAACTCAGGAGGTTCTCTGGAGGTGGTCATGTCTGCACCATAGTACACTTAAATATATTACTCCATTGCTGATTTGGCCATCTTAAACCCGACCAATCTCAGCTGTACTACTGTACTGCTACTGCGGCTCCACTCAAGGGAGGTTCCTTGACGCTGGTGGGGGGCTCTTGATCTAGGGAATTGGATCTGTGCTCCAGTTCCCTGAATTGAGCCTAAATACCTCCCATCCCTCCCTCAATTGCGTTGTATAATCCTACGGGTTTAGCGTTCCCCCATGATTGCAATAATGATGATAAATTATACTGCGGCTCTTACCCTTGCATAGTTTGCCATCTACGTCCCACAACTATGAGTTGTTTTTGTATTAATTGTGAAGAATCTGCTTGTGGTAAAATGTTTATTTTTTAAGTGTCTTAAAATGTGAATGTCTGTATCTACATCCCTTAATAATATTTTGATGAGTCTGGCTAGTAGCTGATAGGGACCTGTAGGTGCATAGTTGATCTGGAATTTGGATTTGGTAGGAACTCTGTTTACTCTTAAAATCTTGTATTTCTGCAATATTTACATCTTCTGGTGACAGGTTGAATTATTATTATTATAATCAAAAAGGAGCGCTAAGTGTAACAAGTTGAAGAGCATTAAACCACAGTTATTGAGGAAGTGATTGTTAATTGCGCCACTTGAAAACATTTCATTGGTATTAATTTGGATTTCCTCTAGTATCTCTTAATAATCTATGGTGCTATGGTAATGTGTCTACTTTGAACCTATATGAACAGGTATCTGTCTCTCAGTTGTGTTTACCTAAAAACTTTACCAAACATTTAAATAGTTTATAGACGCTGTGTGTCCAGTCAAGTATGACAGTGCATTTCCCGGGTGCTGTTAGCACTAAACAACATAGATGTCGGTTCTCAGAACCATTCATCTACAAGTTGATAAATTAGACACATGTGCAACACTTGGGAATCTTTAATGAGGAATCGTTTCGCCACACAGTGGCTTCATCAGTCCATACAAACGAGAATGGTGAAGAACAGGAGTAGTTTGAGGTAATCAGTCCCTCAGCCTTGAGTCAACGTAATAATTGAAGTGGCTTATATACTGTAGATAGGTGAGGTGAAGCTGTCGTAGGTGACATAACACTTGACAAATCCATATGTGGAAGTAGGTCATGCCTAAATGTTAGGCAAGTGAAAAATTCCGTGTAATAAGATCCCAGGATGTTGCTGTGTCAGACAGGAATGTAGATAAATCGTTCAGAGAAGTAACAAGTTGATAAATTAGACACATGCACAACACTTGGGTATCTTTAATGAGGAACCGACTGCTTCACCTCGCCTGTCTACATTATATAAACCACTACGAACAAATGCGGTATTCTTTTCAAGATTTATGGACTGATTACATCGACTCGAGGCTCAGGGACTGATTATCTCACACTCCTCCTGTTCTTCACCGTTCATCTTTGTATGGATTGATGAAGCCACTGTGTGGCGAAACGTTTCCTCAGTAAAGATACCCAAGTGTTATATATTTATCACATTTATCAACACAGGAGATGCAGAAGCACAACTTATTTTAATAGCTGAATCATTGGGGTGACTGCTGTTCCTTGATTTTCATTTTCCGTCATTTTCACGTCCTTTATTAATTTCTATGGATGTTCATCAACAACGCTTATTTTACAAGTATGTATACTTAGTACCGAGGGTGCATCATCAGTTCGTAAGTTTTTATGTGAATGAACGTATTTAATGGATAAACAAAACCACTTTTCCTCTTGCTTTATAAATGTATCAAAGAATAGGGTAGTAGCATATCCCACCAGGCCATCCCTGACTCACCTCTACCTCACTCCATCACTATCCCACAAGGCGTTCATGACTCTCCTCTACCTCACTCCATCAGTATCCCACAAGGCCATCCCTGACTCACCTCTACCTCACTCCATCACTATCCCACAAGGCGTTCATGACTCTCCTCTACCTCACTCCATCAGTATCCCACAAGGCCATCCCTGACTCGCCTCTACCTCACTCCATCAGTATCCCAACAGGCCATCCCTGACACGCCTCTACCTCATTCCATCACTATCCCACAAGGCCATCCCTGACTCACCTCTACCTCACTCCATCAGTATCCCACCAGGCCATCCCTGACTCTCCTCTACCTCACTCCATCACTATCCCACCAGGCCATCTCTGACTCGCCTCTACCTCACTACATCAGTATCCCACCAGGCCATCCCTGACTCACCTCTACCTCACTCCATCAGTATCCCACCAGGCCATCCCTGACTCGCCTCTACCTCACTACATCAGTATCCCACAAGGCCATCCCTGACTCGCCTCTACCTCACTCCATCAGTATCCCACCAGGCCATCCCTGACTCGCCTCTACCTCACTCCATCGCTATCCAACAAGGCGTTCATGACTCTCCTCTACCTCACTCCATCAGTATCCCACAAGGCCATCCCTGACTCGCCTCTACCTCACTCCATCAGTATCCCAACAGGCCATCCCTGACACGCCTCTACCTCATTCCATCACTATCCCACAAGGCCATCCCTGACTCACCTCTACCTCACTCCATCAGTATCCCACCAGGCCATCCCTGACTCTCCTCTACCTCACTCCATCACTATCCCACCAGGCCATCTCTGACTCGCCTCTACCTCACTACATCAGTATACCAACAGGCCATCCCTGACTCGCCTCTACCTCACTCTATCAGTATCCCACCAGGCCATCCCTGACTCACCTCTACCTCACTACATCAGTATCCCACAAGGCCATCCCTGACTCGCCTCTACCTCACTCCATCAGTATCCCACCAGGCCATCCCTGGCTCGACTCTACCTCACTCCATCAGTATTCCACAAGGCCATCCCTGACTCGCCTCTACCTCACTCCATCAGTATCCCACCAGGCCATCCCTGGCTCGCCTCTACCTCACTCCATCAGTATCCCACCAGGCCATCCCTGACTCTCCTCTACCTCACTCCATCAGTATCCCACCAGGCCATCCCTGACTCGCCTCTACCTCACTACATCAGTATCCCACCAGGCCATCCCTGACTCGCCTCTACCTCACTCCATCAGTATCCCACCAGGCCATCCCTGGCTCGCCTCTACCTCACTCCATCAGTATCCCACCAGGCCATCCCTGACTCTCCCCTACCTCACCCCATCAGTATCCCACCATGCCATTCCTGACTCTCCTCTACCTCACTCCATCAGTATTCCACCAGGCCATCCCTGACTCTCCTCTACCTCACTCCATCAGTATCCCACCAGGCCATCCCTGACACTCCTCTACCTCACTCCATCAGTATCCAACCAGGCCATCCCTGACTCTCCTCTACCTCACCCCATCAGTATCCCACCATGCCATTCCTGACTCTCCTCTACCTCACTCCATCAGTATTCCACCAGGCCATCCCTGACTCTCCTCTACCTCACTCCATCAGTATCCCACCAGGCCATTCCTGACTCTCCTCTACCTCACTCCATCAGTATCCCACCAGGCCATTCCTGACTCGCCTCTACCTCACTCCATCAGTATCCCACAAGGCCATCCCTGACTCGCCTCTACCTCACTCCATCAGCATCCCACCAGGCCATCCCTGACTCGCCTCTACCTCACTCCATCAGTATCCCGCCAGACCATCCGTGGCTCGCCTCTACCTCACTCCATCAGTATCCCACCAGGGAATCCCTGACACTCCTCTACCTCACTCCATTAGTATCCCACCAGGCCATCCCTGACTCTCCTCTACCTCACTCCATCAGTATTCCACCAGGCCATCCCTGACTCGCCTCTACCTCATTCCATCACTATCCCACAAGGCCATCCATGACTCGCCTATACCTCACTCCATCAGCATCCCACCAGGCCTTTCCTGACTCTCCTCTACCTCACTCCATCAGTATCCCACCAGGCCATCCCTGACTCGCCTCTACCTCACTCCGTCAGTATCCCACCAGGCCATCCCTGACTCGCCTCTACCTCACTCCATCAGTATCCCACCAGGCCATCCCTGACTCTCCTCTACCTCACTCCATCAGCATCCCACCAGGCCATCCCTGACTCGCCTCTACCTCACTCCATCAGTATCCCACCAGGCCATCCCTGACAAGCCTCTACCTCACTCCATCAGTATCCCACCAGGCCATCCCTGACTCTCCTCTACCTCACCCCATCAGTATCCCACCATGCCATTCCTGACTCTCCTCTACCTCACTCCGTCAGTATCCCACCTGGGCATCCCTGACACTCCTCTACCTCACTCCATCAGTATCCCACCAGGCCATCCCTGACTCTCCTCTACCTCACCCCATCAGTATCCCACCATGCCATTCCTGACTCTCCTCTACCTCACTCCATCAGTATTCCACCAGGCCATCCCTGACTCTCCTCTACCTCACTCCATCAGTATCCCACCAGGCCATTCCTGACTCTCCTCTACCTCACTCCATCAGTATCCCACCAGGCCATTCCTGACTCTCCTCTACCTCACTCCATCAGTATCCCACCAGGCCATCCCTGACTCACCTCTACCTCACTACATCAGTATCCCAGAAGGCCATCCCTGACTCGCCTCTACCTCACTCCATCAGTATCCCACCAGGCCATCCCTGACTCGCCTCTACCTCACTCTATCAGTATCCCACCAGGCCATCCCTGACTCACCTCTACCTCACTCCATCAGTATCCCACCAAGCCATCCCTGACTCGCCTCTACCTCACTACATCAGTATCCCACCAGGCCATCCCTGACTCGCCTCTACCTCACTCCATCAGTATCCCACCAGGCCATCCCTGGCTCGCCTCTTCCTCACTCCATCAGTATCCCACCAGGCCATCCCTGACTCTCCCCTACCTCACCCCATCAGTATCCCACCATGCCATTCCTGACTCTCCTCTACCTCACTCCATCAGTATTCCACCAGGCCATCCCTGACTCTCCTCTACCTCACTCCATCAGTATCCCACCAGGCCATCCCTGACACTCCTCTACCTCACTCCATCAGTATCCCACAAGGCCATCCCTGACTCTCCTCTACCTCACTCCATCAGTATCCCACCAGGCCATCCCTGACTCTCCTCTACCTCACCCCATCAGTATCCCACCATGCCATTCCTGAGTCTCCTCTACCTCACTCCGTCAGTATCCCACCAGGGCATCCCTGACACTTCTCTACCTCACTCCATCAGTATCCCACCAGGCCATCCCTGACTCTCCTCTACCTCACCCCATCAGTATCCCACCATGCCATTCCTGACTCTCCTCTACCTCACTCCATCAGTATTCCACCAGGCCATGCCTGACTCTCCTCTACCTCACTCCATCAGTATCCCACCAGGCCATCCCTGACTCGCCTCTACCTCACTCCATCAGTATCCCACCAGGCCATCCCTGACTCGCCTATACCTCACTCCATCAGCATCCCACCAGGCCATCCCTGACTCGCCTCTACCTCACTCCATCAGTATCCCACCAGGCCATCCCTGACTCGCCTCTACCTCACTCCATCAGCATCCCACCAGGCCATCCCTGACTCGCCTCTGCCTCACTCCATCAGTATCCCACCAGACCATCCGTGGCTCGCCTCTACCTCACTCCATCAGTATCCCACCAGGCCATCCCTAACTCTCCTCTACCTCACCCCATCAGTATCCCACCATGCCATTCCTGACTCTCCTCTACCTCACTCCATCAGTATCCCACCAGGGAATCCCTGACACTCCTCTGCCTCACTCCATTAGTATCCCACCAGACCATCCCTGACTCTCCTCTACCTCACTCCATCAGTAATCCACCAGGCCATCCCTGACTCGCCTCTACCTCATTCCATCACTATCCCACAAGGCCATCCCTGACTCGCCTATACCTCACTCCATCAGCATCCCACCAGGCCTTTCCTGACTCTCCTCTACCTCACTCCATCAGTATCCCACCAGGCCATCCCTGACTCGCCTCTACCTCACTCCATCAGTATCCCACCAGGCCATCCCTGACTCTCCTCTACCTCACTCCATCAGCATCCCACCAGGCCATCCCTGACTCGCCTCTACCTCACTCCATCAGTATCCCACCAGGCCATCCCTGACAAGCCTCTACCTCACTCCATCAGTATCCCACCAGGCCATCCCTGGCTCGCCTCTACCTCACTCCATCAGTATCCCACCAGGCCATTCCTGACTCTCCTCTAATTCACCCCATCAGTATCCCACCATGCAATTCCTGACTCTCCTCTACCTCACTCCCTCAGTATCCCACCAGGGCATCCTTGACACTCCTCTACCTCACTCCATTAGTATCCCACCAGGCCATCCCTGACTCTCCTCTACCTCACTCCATCAGTATTCCACCAGGCCATCCCTGACTCGCCTCTACCTCACTCCATCAGTATCCCACCAGGCCATCCCTGACTCTCCTCTACCTCACTCCATCAGCATCCCACCAGGCCATCCCTGACTCGCCTCTACCTCACTCCATCAGTATCCCACCAGGCCATCCCTGACAAGCCTCTACCTCACTCCATCAGTATCCCACCAGGCCATCCCTGACTCTCCTCTACCTCACCCCATCAGTATCCCACCATGCCATTCCTGACTCTCCTCTACCTCACTCCGTCAGTATCCCACCTGGGCATCCCTGACACTCCTCTACCTCACTCCATCAGTATCCCACCAGGCCATCCCTGACTCTCCTCTACCTCACTCCATCAGTATTCCACCAGGCCATCCCTGACTCTCCTATACCTCACTCCATCAGTATCCCACCAGGCCATTCCTGACTCTCCTCTACCTCACTCCGTCAGTATCCCACTAGGCCATCCCTGACTCGCCTCTACCTCACTCCATCAGTATCCCACCCGGCCATCCCTGACTCGCCTATACCTCACTCCATCAGCATCCCACCAGGCCTTTCCTGACTCTCCTCTACCTCACTCCATCAGTATCCCACCAGGCCATTCCTGACTCTCCTCTACCTCACTCCATCAGTATCCCACCAGGCCATCCCTGACTCACCTCTACCTCACTACATCAGTATCCCAGAAGGCCATCCCTGACTCGCCTCTACCTCACTCCATCAGTATCCCACCAGGCCATCCCTGACTCGCCTCTACCTCACTCTATCAGTATCCCACCAGGCCATCCCTGACTCACCTCTACCTCACTCCATCAGTATCCCACCAAGCCATCCCTGACTCGCCTCTACCTCACTACATCAATATCCCACCAGGCCATCCCTGACTCGCCTCTACCTCACTCCATCAGTATCCCACCAGGCCATCCCTGGCTCGCCTCTACCTCACTCCATCAGTATCCCACCAGGCCATCCCTGACTCTCCACTACCTCACTCCATCAGTATCCCACCAGGCCATTCCTGACTCTCCTCTACCTCACTCCATCAGTATCCCACCAGGCCATCCCTGACTCTCCTCTACCTCACTCCATCAGTATCCCACCAGGCCATCCCTGACACTCCTCTACCTCACTCCATCAGTATCCCACAAGGCCATCCCTGACTCTCCTCTACCTCACTCCATCAGTATCCCACCAGGCCATCCCTGACTCTCCTCTACCTCACCCCATCAGTATCCCACCATGCCATTCCTGAGTCTCCTCTACCTCACTCCGTCAGTATCCCACCAGGGCATCCCTGACACTCCTCTACCTCACTCCATCAGTATCCCACCAGGCCATCCCTGACTCTCCTCTACCTCACCCCATCAGTATCCCACCATGCCATTCCTGACTCTCCTCTACCTCACTCCATCAGTATTCCACCAGGCCATCCCTGACTCTCCTCTACCTCACTCCATCAGTATCCCACCAGGCCATTCCTGACTCTCCTCTACCTCACTCCATCAGTATCCCACCAGGCCATCCCTGACTCGCCTCTACCTCACTCCATCAGTATCCCACCAGGCCATCCCTGACTCTCCTCTACCTCACTCCATCAGCATCCCACCAGGCCATCCCTGACTCGCCTCTGCCTCACTCCATCAGTATCCCACCAGACCATCCGTGGCTCGCCTCTACCTCACTCCATCAGTATCCCACCAGGCCATCCCTAACTCTCCTCTACCTCACTCCATCAGTATCCCACCAGAGAATCCCTGACACTCCTCTGCCTCACTCCATTAGTATCCCACCAGACCATCCCTGACTCTCCTCTACCTCACTCCATCAGTAATCCACCAGGCCATCCCTGACTCGCCTCTACCTCATTCCATCTCTATCCCACAAGGCCATCCCTGACTCGCCTATACCTCACTCCATCAGCATCCCACCAGGCCTTTCCTGACTCTCCTCTACCTCACTCCATCAGTATCCCACCAGGCCATCCCTGACAAGCCTCTACCTCACTCCATCAGTATCCCACCAGGCCATCCCTGGCTCGCCTCTACCTCACTCCATCAGTATCCCACCAGGCCATTCCTGACTCTCCTCTAATTCACCCCATCAGTATCCCACCATGCAATTCCTGACTCTCCTCTACCTCACTCCATCAGTATCCCACCAGGCCATCCCTGACAAGCCTCTACCTCACTCCATCAGTATCCCACCAGGCCATCCCTGGCTCGCCTCTACCTCACTCCATCAGTATCCCACCAGGCCATCCCTGACTCTCCTCTACCTCACTCCATCAGTATTCCACCAGGCCATCCCTGACACGCCTCTGCCTCATTCCATCACTATCCCACAAGGCCATCCCTGACTCGCCTCTACCTCACTCCATCACTATCCCACCAGGCCATCTCTGACTCGCCTCTACCTCACTCCATCAGTATCCCACCAGGCCATCCCTGACTTTCCTCTACCTCACTCTATCAGTATCCCACCAGGCCATCCCTGACTCACCTCTACCTCACTCCATCAGTATCCCACCAGGCCATCCCTGACTCGCCTCTACCTCACTCCATCAGTATCCCAATAGGCGATCCCTGACACGCCTCTACCTCATTCCATCAGTATCCCACAAGGCCATCCCTGACTCGCCTCTACCTCACTCCATCAGTATCCCACCAGGCCATCCCTGACTCTCCTCTACCTCACTCCATCACTATCCCACCAGGCCATCTCTGACTCGCCTCTACCTCACTCCATCAGTATCCCACCAGGCCATCCCTGACTCGCCTCTACCTCACTCTATCAGTATCCCACCAGGCCATCCCTGACTCACCTCTACCTCACTCCATCAGTATCCCACCAGGCCATCCCTGACTCGCCTCTACCTCACTACATCAGTATCGCACCAGGCCATCCCTGGCTCGCCTCTACCTCACTCCATCAGTATCCCACCAAGCCATCCCTGACTCTCCTCTACCTCACCCCGTCAGTATCCCACCATGCCATTCCTGACTCTCCTCTACCTCACTCCATCAGTATCCCACCAGGGCATCCCTGACACTCCTCTACCTCACTCCATTAGTATCCCACCAGGCCATCCCTGACTCTCCTCTACCTCACTCCATCAGTATTCCACCAGGCCATCCCTGACTCTCCTCTACCTCACTCCATCAGTATCCCACCAGGCCATTCCTGACTCTCCTCTACCTCACTCCATCAGTATCCCACCAGGCCATTCCTGACTGTCCTCTACCTCAATCCATCAGTATCCCACCAGGCCATCCCTGACTCTCCTCTACCTCACTCCATCAGTATTCCACCAGGCCATCCCTGACTCTCCTCTACCTCACTCCATCAGTATCCCACCAGGCCATTCCTGACTCTCCTCTACCTCACTCCATCAGTATCCCACCAGGCCATCCCTGACTGTCCTCTACCTCAATCCATCAGTATCCCACCAGGCCATCCCTGACTCTCCTCTACCTCACTCCATCAGTATTCCACCAGGCCATCCCTGACTCTCCTCTACCTCACTCCATCAGTATCCCACCAGGCCATTCCTGACTCTCCTTTACCTCACTCCATCAGTATCCCACCAGGCCATCCCTGACTGTCCTCTACCTCAATCCATCAGTATCCCACCAGGCCATCCCTGACTCGCCTCTGCCTCACTCCATCAGTATCCCACCAGGCCATCCCTGACTCGCCTCTACCTCACTCCATCAGTATCTCACCAGGCCATCCCTGACTCGCCTCTACCTCTCCCCATTAGTAATTATGCTCATCCAACCTGTTTCTGTTTCTATCCTCTCTTAGCTATTCTTGCTTTCCACTAAACCGCTTCAAATCACCTAACCCACTTCTAGCCACTCCTGCTCCATTTCACGATGTCACCACCTCACCCCTCGCAAAAACCACTTCCAGTATCGTGACCCTGCTTAAACAAGATGGGACTTACACAGACGTTAATTAAGAAATGAGTGAGATACGGAAGTCTCAGTATGACTGGGTTGAGCAAGCTATTACTCCCACTAAAGATCGGGAATCCAAATGAATTTTTCATAAAAGGGCTTCAGAACCCTGCAAATGCGTGCCAATCTTCTGACGTAGTTCTAACTACGCCATGATAACGTGCCCATGCACTCTGCCCCAGGCCCAAACTCGTGGAACTCCGTGTTCATCAAAAACTTAAAGAAACCACTTTCACGTACACGGGTGTCATCCCTCAGTCGCTAAAACAACAGATATAGCGCCACTCCATAAAGATGGGAGCAAAGCAATAGCAAATAATAAAAAATCGACATCTCTAACTCTCACATCATAAAAATCTTTGGAAGAGTTCTAAGAAGCATGATCGTCAACTACTTGTATTCCCAACAGTTACACAGTCGAGAACAACACGGATTTAAAGGTGGTCGATCTAGCCTTTCGCAACTACGTGACCACTATGGCATGGTCTTCTATGCATTGGAGGAAAAACAGAATGCAGATGTAGTATTCATAAACTTTGCCAAAGCCTTCGAAAAGAGTGATCTTGGTGTAATAAAGCACCAAATGCGCCCTAAAACAATAACTGGAGAAGTGGGCAGATTGATCTTCAATTTTCTAATCAACAGAACACAGAGTAATGATAAAGAAAGTTAAGTCGGAGGCTGCCACAGTGACAAGATCTGTTCCACAAATACTCGCCCCTGTCATGTTCCTCATCTTCATATCAGATATAGACAAATATATAAACTATAGCACTGTGTCATTTTTTTATAGATGATACTAAAATCTGCGTGAGTGTCATCCATTGAGGACACAGTAAATCTCCAAGCAGAAGTAAACCAAGTTTTCCTATAAGCATCTAATAACAATATGATGTTCAATGAGGACAAATTTCAGTCACTAATTATGAGAAACTTGAGGAATCAATAGCTAAAACTGAGTAAACTACAAACCTAACTCACAATAACCACGAAAGTATTGAAGGACTTGGAAGTATTAATGTCAGAGGATCTCACCTTCGAATATCACAACAGTATCACTATAACATCTGTGAGGAAAAGGATACGATGAGGAGAGGGATAGGATTCATAATGAGAGTATTCAAAACAAAGGATGCTGTGCCAGTGATTATCCTTTGTAAATCACTTGTTTTTTTCTGGGTTGGAATACAGCTATACATTAACAGTTCCATTCAAGGCAGGTGAAATCTCAGACCTAGATAATTTACAAAGAACCTTCACTGCACGTGTTAGATCAGCCAAGCACCTTAATTACGGGAAACGTTTGCAGTCACTTGACCTGTATTCCTTAGAACGCAGGCGAGAGAGATACATCATGATCTACACCTGGAAATTTCTAGAGGGACTAGTCCCAATTCTGCGCGCGCACACACACACACACACACACACACACACACACACACACACACACACACACACACACACACACACACACACACACACACACACACACACACACACACTCGCGCGAGCGCACACACATACAACAGGCCAAGTGTCTAATCGAGATGTAAAAGACTAGGGAGATGGAACGAGCAAGGGCAACATGAGTACACTAATACAAAACACAATAAGTGTCTGGGGTCTAAGACTGTTCAACACCCTCCAACAAAGGAAAACGGTAATTACCAATAGACACTTGGCTGTCTTTAAGACCGAAATGGTCAGATACTTAAAATCAGTACCCAATTAGCCTGGCTGTGGTTCATATGTTGGATTACGTGTGGCCAGCATTAACAGTCTGGTTGATCCGGTCCTGATTCACTTGGCTGCCTGTTCAATAACTGGGCCGCGGGGACGCTGACCCTTGGAACGACCTCCAGATATGACAACCCACTTCTCGATCACGTCACTTCCCTTTGTATCCCCACTCTGAGCTCTCCACACTCCAGTTATTTTCTGCCCCATTCCTGGTCCTTTCCACTATAGCTTTTACCTACTACTGGTCATTCTCTCTTAGCTACAATCAGTCCCTCTTCCCTAGCCACCGTCCATCCTACCCACAGTAATCCCTTTCACATTTCCGGTAATACCTACTAAACTGCACAAATAGGCAATCTCACTTCCTGACAACCCTGCCCTTATTTGCACTCTCTTCAACCTGAGCATCACACTTGACTGTTTCATCCGTACCATGTTTTTCCAGAACACAGGAAATCCTCACCTGATCAGTGGATTTCGCAACACTCAGCACTTCCCATCTCTCCCTCCTCACCTCTCGCTACCTATGTCAAATCCCTAAACATACCATAACATACTCATCCACAATCCAGCCTTGGTCATCCCCGCACTTGTGTATTCACACCAAAAATACTCGCAATCCCGGCCTTTTTATTGACATCTCCGTGTCACTGTAGGTTAATCCCTCCTCTTATATATATATCCACCTTTTCCCTCGCTATGTCATCTTGCTTCCTGGATATCTCAATCTCCCCCACAGACCATATATTTTAAACTCACGGTAGTCTCTGCTTCACCCATGATCATCCTGTCACCACCTTAAGTCCCACTAGCTACACACGGGCTAGTGGTGGGCGGCTGAAGCTGAGTCGACACACAATAGGCGAGTTAAGGCTAGGCTGGTCTCTGCAGTGACCAGCCACCGCAAACTGACGATAACTTGTATTGGTATTCCTGCCACATATATATATATATATATATATATATATATATATATATATATATATATATATATATATATATATAAGTAGTCGATTTTTCCACTGAGCGGTCTCTTCCGGTATAGGGCCTTCCACTGAGCGAGGTATCCGGTCTAGGACCAGCAGCTGGAGGGTCACCTTTTCACACCTAGGTGTTACTTCCGGTTTTGACCATGACCTCGCCCTCGAGACTACCTCACCCTTGACCCCCCAACCAATACCCCCACCCCCCACGACCCCCCCCCTCGCGCCGCGCGCCCGCCCGCGCCCCGCCCGCGCCCTTCGCCCCCCGCGCCCGCGCGCCCGCGCGCCCGCCCGCGCGCCCGCCCGCGCCCTTCGCGACCCCCGCCCGCGCCTTCTGCTGCGCCTTCTGCAGCGTCGTCCGGATCGCCCCCGCGCCTCGAATTTTTTTCCGATTTTTTTCGAATTTTTTTTGAATTTCATTTTCTTGTGCTCTCCATCTCCTCAGATCAAATTTTTGAGGTTCCCCCTCTCACTTTCACCCCCATCCCAAAATTTCTCGATATTACCAAGTTTTTGGATTCCCCCCTATGGGGGTTTCGAAAGTCTCCATCTCCTCGGATCAAGTTTTTTGGATTCCCCCCTATGGGGTTTTCGAAATTCTCCAATTCCTCGGATCAAGTTTTTTTGGGTACCCCTCCTTTCACCCCCCATCCCCAAAAAATTTCTCAATATCAAAGTCTCCATGGGGGTTTTCGAATTCTCCATCTCCTCCCCATCAAAATTTCTCGATATTACCAAGACTCCATCTCCTCAGATCAAATTTTTTGGATCCCCCTATGGGGGGTTTCGAAAGTCTCCATCTCCTTGGATCAAGTTTTTTTGGATTCCCCCCTATGGGGTTTTCTCCATCTCCTCGGATCAAGTTTTTTGGATCCCCCCTATGGGGTTTTCGAAATTCTCCATGGGGATCAAATTTTCTCGACAATACCATGACTCCATCTCCTCGGATCAAGTTTTTTGGATCCCCCCTATGGGGTTTTCGAAATTCTCCTTGGATCAAGTTTTTTTGGATTCCCCCCTATGGGGTTTTCGAAATTCTCCAATTCCTCGGATCAAGTTTTTGGAATCCCCCCTCTGGGTATAAGCATTCAAAATAGACTCCTCCTATGGGGGCATGCTTACTACAGGTCTAAACATCTTCCCCTTATTATTTTAAAATGAACTAAAAGTTTCCTCGTTAAATGAACTAAGGTCACTCGGCGGTCAGTGACGTCACTCATTAAGTTAAATCTGACTTAAAAGTGACGTCACACGCACACAGGTTGAATCAGGTCGCCCCCTATGTCAGTGACGTCACGCGCACACAGGTTGAATCAGGTCACCCCCTATGTCAGTGACGTCACGCGCACACAGGCTGAATCTTGTCGATTTTTTTTTAGTTCATTCAAGTTAATAAGGGGACACAATACATCAGAAAGGCACATTTTTTCGTTAATACCCACAATTCTTTACAACACAAGTCTAGACATTTTTTAACTATTTCATCTCAGGTCACTCCCCACGAAGTAACCTCCTCCCCACCCTCCCAAACCCTCACACTCCAACCAACACCTCACAATTTTCACTCATAACCCCCAATTTTTCTCGTTTTAACCCTTTTAGTTCATTAAAGTTAATAAGGGGACACATGCATCAGAAAGTCACCACATCGCTTACATCCACTTTCGTTAAATTCACTACTCACAATTTTACATATTACGAAGTTAAATACGCACTTTTACTTTGAACATCTTCAAAACACTCTCATAAATCATTTGAATACTCACAAAAAAATACCTTTATACATTTCCAAACAACACTGAAATACTCCAAAAACATCATTCGAACACCCCCAAATCACCTCTGAATACTCCCAGAACACCTTCATAAGTACTCTTGCACATCATTTGAACACCTTCATAAGTACTCTCATAATCATTTGTACACCTTCAAAAAACACCTTTGAATACTCACATAAACACCCTTGAACACCTTCAAAACACCTTTGAATAACCTCAAAACACCTTTGAATACTCACATAAACACCCTTGAACACCTTCAAAACACCTTTGAATAACCTCAAAACACCTTTGAACACCTTCAAAACACCCTTGAACACCTTCAAAACACCCTTGAACACCTTCAAAAAACATTATTTGAACACCTTCATAAGTACTCTCATAATCATTTGTTCACCTTCAAAAACACCTTTGAATACTCACATAAACACCCTTGAAACACACTTTGAATAACAAAACACCTTTGAACACCTTTGAACATTTCCAAAAACACTATTTGAGTACTCCCAATTACACCACTGATTACTGCTAAAACACCGCTGAATTCAATCAAAACACCCTTCAACACCTTCAAACACCCTTGAACACCTTCAAAACACTCTTGAACACCTTCGAAAACACCTTTCAACATTTCCAAAACACTATTTGAGTACTCCCAATTACACCACTGATTACTACTAAAACACCGCTGAATTCAATCAAAACACCCTTCAACACCTTCAAACACCCTTGAACACCTTCAAAACACTCTTGAACACACTCAAAACACCTTTGAACACCTTTGAACATTTCCAATCAACACTGAAACACTTCCAAAAAAAAACACAATTTGAGTACTCCCAATTACACCACTGAATACTACTAAAACACCGCTGAATTCAATCAAAACACCCTTCAACACCTTCAAACACCCTTGAACACCTTCAAAACACTCTTGAACACCTTCAAAAACACCTTTGAACATTTCCAATCAACACTGAAACACTTCCAAAAAAAACACAATTTGAGTACTCCCAATTACACCACTGAATACTACTAAAACACCGCTGAATTCAATCAAAACACCCTTCAACACCTTCAAAACACCTTTGAACACCTTCAAAACACCTTTGAACACCTTCAAAACACTCTCATAAAACACAATTTGAGTACACCCAAAACACCACTGAATACTACTAAAACACCGCTTGAATTCAAAAAAAACAAAACACCCTTCAACACCTTCAAAACACCACCGCTGAACACAAAACACCCTTCAACACCTTTGAACACCTTCCAAAAACATTTCCAAAACACTATTTGAGTACTCCCAATTACACCACTGATTACTACTAAAACACCGCTGAATTCAATCAAAACACCCTTCAACACCTTCAAACACCCTTGAACACACTCAAAACACCCTTCAACACCTTCAAAACACCTTTGAACACCTTCAAAACACCTTTGAACACATTCAAAACACTCTCATAATCATTTGAACACACTCAAAACACCTTTGAATAACCTCAAAACACCTTTGAACACCTTCAAAACACCCTTGAACACCCTTGATCACCTTCAAAAAAACAACATTTGAACACACTCAAAACACCTTTGAACACCTTTGAACATTTCCAAACAACACTGAAACACTTCCAAAAACACCATTTGAGTACTCCCAAATACACCACTGAATACTAAAACACCACTGAATACACTCAAAACACCACCAAAATCACCATAAACTAAGATCAACACCCACATCCCACAACACCCACAACCCACAACACCCACAATTTTTTCTCGTTTTATCTAATTTCATCAGAAAGTCACAACACCCACACCTCCCATTTTTTTCTCGTTTTAACCCTTTTAGTTCATTAAAGTTAATAAGGGGACACACTACATCAGAAAAAGTCACAAAAACAACCCACTTATAACGTCTTTTCGGTATCTCTAGTTCGACAACAACACCCACATCCCACAACACCCACATCCCACATCCCACACACACACACAGACACACACACACACACACACACCCTAACCTAGCCTAACCTAACCTAACTTATCCTAACCTAACCTAACCTAACCTAACCTAACCTAACCTAACCTAACCTAACCTAGCCTAACCTAACCTAACCTAACCTTACCTAACTTATCCTAACCTAACCTAACCTAGCCTAACCTAACCTAACTTAACCTAACCTAACCTAACCTAACCGAACCTACCCTAACCTAGCCTAACCTAACCTAACCTAACTTAACCTAACCCAACCTAACCTAACCTAACCTAGCCTAACCTAACTTAACCTAACCTAACCTAACCTAACCTACCCTAACCTAACCTAACCTATCTTAACCTAACCTAACCTAACCTAGCCGAACCTATCCTAACCTAACCTAAAATATATTGGAACACTTCCAAAATACATTAGAGTACTCCAGAATTACTTTGAACGACTCCATTTTTTTTTGGATATTTCCAAATTAGTTTTGAAAACTTTATCGTAAAATCGAACATTATTTTCTTGTTGGTAAACACACTCAATGGTAGAAATATTTACTCGATTTCCGAATAGAAACACTTTCCTCGCTCTGAGAGACTCATTGTGGGTCACCCCTCCCCCCCCCAACACCACTGGGTAATGCGGTTCACACCCAAGGTAGATTTAAGATAATCATGAACACCTGCGTCAACTCAGGACAGACAGACGCCATGAAATGCGGGTAACATCCAAGGTAGAAAATCATCTCTTTCCAGACCAACTGTCTATCCTAACCTAACCTAACCTAACCTAACCTAATTCCTAACCTAACCTAACCTCACCTAACCGAACCTAACCTAACTCCATCAATCACCTCTATCCTAACCTAACCTAACCTAACCTAACCCAACCTAACTCCATCAAACACCTCTATCCTAACCTAACCTAACCTATCCTAACCTAACCTAACTCCATCAAACACCTCGAATACTACCTAACTTAACCTAACCTAACCTTACCTAACCTACCGAACCTAACCTAACCTAACCTAACCTATCCTAACCTGTCCTAACCTAACCTAACCTATCCTAACCTAACCTAACCTAACCTAACCTAACTTATCCTAAGCTAACCTAACCTAACTTATCCTAACCTAACCTATCCTAACCTAACCTAACCTAAAATAACGAACCTAACCTAACTTATCCTAATCTAATCTAACCTAACCTAACTTATCCTAACCTAACCTAACTTATCCTAACCTAACCTAACCTAACCTAAAATAACCTAACCTAACTTATCCTAACCTACTCACTTTACTTTGAACACCTTCAAAACACTCTCATACATCATTTGAGACCCCCTTTTCTCAATATCTCTCATCCACAACCTTTATCATCTCACTACAGAACAACCCCAAGATTACTTCGAACACTCTCATAAAGCATTTGAGTACTCACATAAACACTTTTGAACATTTCCAAACAACACTGAAGCACTTCCAAAATATCATTTTGATTACTCCCAAATAAGATTTGACAGCTCTAATTTATCTACACTTACACATTTCATTAAATTACATCTCATCCCCCCAAACTCCTCCCTCATTCTCCAGACTTTACAACATTAGCACAAAAAAAAACTAACTCATACACTTATGACATGAGACATTACCATATCTAACACACTGACTAACTTTGAACCAACTCTGAACACCACTGATCTTCTTCAAAAAATGCTCTGCACATCATTTGAACACCTTCAAAAAAACACCATCAAACACCTCCGAATACTCCCAAAAAACACTACTGATTACTACCAAATCACCACTGAATACTACCAATCACCGTCAAAATCACCAGAAACTAAGTTTAACATCACCATCTAACATCCTTTTTATAGAAATCCCCTCAAATCACTATAACCAAGAAGTCCCTCCCCATTTGGCGCATGAAAAAAAAAAAAAAAGCATGAACACAAACCTAATACGCAAACACTTAGTACATGATCACCATCAACTGAAAACATATCTTGTACACACACATAATATAAGACAATCACCAACTACAATCACCCATGTTCACTTACCTCAAAATCACTAATATCACAGAAAACAATCATTTTTATAAACATTTCACACACACACACACAAAAAAAAAAAAAAAAAAAAAAAAAAATCATATTTGACAATATCTAAGCGCACTCACCTCACTACCACCAACACACGATGTCTCACCTCACAGGACCGACGAGCTCACCTCCAGTGACGTCACACTCCCATTGTGTTACTTGGTGGTTGGTAACATCACACCTAACCCCCCTTGTTTCAACCTGTTGTACCCTACATTATCTAAGAACACTATATCCAAGACGATTACCAGATTTTATGATCCCCAACACCAAGATCACAGAAAACACACATTTTTATAATTATTCACACAAAAATCACGATCACCAATTCCATATCATGTTTACCGTCATCTATCAACACTAATCACCAAGATCACCAAAAAATCTAAGATCATGCATCTCAAAACTACTATGATCACTGAAAACACTTATTTTTTAAACATTCGCACAAAAATAAGACATACACAAAAATACCACAACACTTCCACCAACATCTATAACATAACATGAGCACTATAACATATCACTATCACAAAAAAAAATAATACACAGACACCCACATATTATACATTTCAATTGCAAATTTAAGACATGAGACATACACACCAAATCTAAGACATTCACCTCCAACTAAGACATACACATCACCCCTAAAACTTCCTTCCTTATTCATTCCGTATATCTCCTAGAGCTGTTTTAACCCCGACGGATCCATCACGACGTAGGAGCCAGAGGAACCATCACCACTCCAACACCACCTACTACACTCTGGCTCCTACGTCGTGATGGGTCCGTCGGGGTTAAAACAGCTCTAGGAGATATACGGAATGAATAAGGAAGGAAGTTTTAGGGGTGATGTGTATGTCTTAGTTGGAGGTGAATGTCTTAGATTTGGTGTGTATGTCTCATGTCTTAAATTTGCAATTGAAATGTATAATATGTGGGTGTCTGTGTATTATTTTTTTTTGTGATAGTGATATGTTATAGTGCTCATGTTATGTTATAGATGTTGGTGGAAGTGTTGTGGTATTTTTGTGTATGTCTTATTTTTGTGCGAATGTTTAAAATAAGTGTTTTCAGTGATCATAGTAGTTTTGAGATGCATGATCTTAGATTTTTTGGTGATCTTGGTGATTAGTGTTGATAGATGACGGTAAACATGATATGGAATTGGTGATCGTGATTTTTGTGTGAATAATTATAAAAATGTGTGTTTTCTGTGATCTTGGTGTTGGGGATCATAAAATCTGGTAATCGTCTTGGATATAGTGTTCTTAGATAATGTAGGGTACAACAGGTTGAAACAAGGGGGGTTAGGTGTGATGTTACCAACCACCAAGTAACACAATGGGAGTGTGACGTCACTGGAGGTGAGCTCGTCGGTCCTGTGAGGTGAGACATCGTGTGTTGGTGGTAGTGAGGTGAGTGCGCTTAGATATTGTCAAATATGATTTTTTTTGTGTGTGTGTGTGTGTGAAATGTTTATAAAAATGATTGTTTTCTGTGATATTAGTGATTTTGAGGTAAGTGAACATGGGTGATTGTAGTTGGTGATTGTCTTATATTATGTGTGTGTACAAGATATGTTTTCAGTTGATGGTGATCATGTACTAAGTGTTTGCGTATTAGGTTTGTGTTCATGCTTTTTTTTTTTTTTTTTTTTCATGCGCCAAATGGGGAGGGACTTCTTGGTTATAGTGATTTGAGGGGATTTCTATAAAAAGGATGTTAGATGGTGATGTTAAACTTAGTTTCTGGTGATTTTGACGGTGATTGGTAGTATTCAGTGGTGATTTGGTAGTAATCAGTAGTGTTTTTTGGGAGTATTCGGAGGTGTTTGATGGTGTTTTTTTGAAGGTGTTCAAATGATGTGCAGAGCATTTTTTGAAGAAGATCAGTGGTGTTCAGAGTTGGTTCAAAGTTAGTCAGTGTGTTAGATATGGTAATGTCTCATGTCATAAGTGTATGAGTTAGTTTTTTTTTGTGCTAATGTTGTAAAGTCTGGAGAATGAGGGAGGAGTTTGGGGGGATGAGATGTAATTTAATGAAATGTGTAAGTGTAGATAAATTAGAGCTGTCAAATCTTATTTGGGAGTAATCAAAATGATATTTTGGAAGTGCTTCAGTGTTGTTTGGAAATGTTCAAAAGTGTTTATGTGAGTACTCAAATGCTTTATGAGAGTGTTCGAAGTAATCTTGGGGTTGTTCTGTAGTGAGATGATAAAGGTTGTGGATGAGAGATATTGAGAAAAGGGGGTCTCAAATGATGTATGAGAGTGTTTTGAAGGTGTTCAAAGTAAAGTGAGTAGGTTAGGATAAGTTAGGTTAGGTTATTTTAGGTTAGGTTAGGTTAGGTTAGGATAAGTTAGGTTAGGTTAGGATAAGTTAGGTTAGGTTAGATTAGATTAGGATAAGTTAGGTTAGGTTCGTTATTTTAGGTTAGGTTAGGTTAGGATAGGTTAGGTTAGGATAAGTTAGGTTAGGTTAGCTTAGGATAAGTTAGGTTAGGTTAGGTTAGGTTAGGTTAGGATAGGTTAGGTTAGGTTAGGACAGGTTAGGATAGGTTAGGTTAGGTTAGGTTAGGTTCGGTAGGTTAGGTAAGGTTAGGTTAGGTTAAGTTAGGTAGTATTCGAGGTGTTTGATGGAGTTAGGTTAGGTTAGGATAGGTTAGGTTAGGTTAGGATAGAGGTGTTTGATGGAGTTAGGTTGGGTTAGGTTAGGTTAGGTTAGGTTAGGATAGAGGTGATTGATGGAGTTAGGTTAGGTTCGGTTAGGTGAGGTTAGGTTAGGTTAGGAATTAGGTTAGGTTAGGTTAGGTTAGGTTAGGATAGACAGTTGGTCTGGAAAGAGATGATTTTCTACCTTGGATGTTACCCGCATTTCATGGCGTCTGTCTGTCCTGAGTTGACGCAGGTGTTCATGATTATCTTAAATCTACCTTGGGTGTGAACCGCATTACCCAGTGGTGTTGGGGGGGGGGGGGGAAGGGGTGACCCACAATGAGTCTCTCAGAGCGAGGAAAGTGTTTCTATTCGGAAATCGAGTAAATATTTCTACCATTGAGTGTGTTTACCAACAAGAAAATAATGTTCGATTTTACGATAAAGTTTTCAAAACTAATTTGGAAATATCCAAAAAAAAATGGAGTCGTTCAAAGTAATTCTGGAGTACTCTAATGTATTTTGGAAGTGTTCCAATATATTTTAGGTTAGGTTAGGATAGGTTCGGCTAGGTTAGGTTAGGTTAGGTTAAGATAGGTTAGGTTAGGTTAGGTTAGGGTATTTTAGGTTAGGTTAGGTTAGGTTAAGTTAGGTTAGGCTAGGTTAGGTTAGGTTAGGTTGGGTTAGGTTAAGTTAGGTTAGGTTAGGTTAGGCTAGGTTAGGTTATGTTAGGTAAGGTTAGGTTAGGGTAGGTTAGGTTAGGTTAGGTTAAGTTAGGTTAGGCTAGGTTAGGTTAGGTTAGGATAAGTTAGGTAAGGTTAGGTTAGGTTAGGCTAGGTTAGGTTAGGATAAGTTAGGTTAGGTTAGGTTAGGTTAGGTAAGTTAGGTTAGGTTAGGTGTGTGTGTGTGTGTGTGTGTCTGTGTGTGTGTGTGGGATGTGGGATGTGGGTGTTGTGGGATGTGGGTGTTGTTGTCGAACTAGAGATACCGAAAAGACGTTATAAGTGGGTTGTTTTTGTGACTTTTTCTGATGTAGTGTGTCCCCTTATTAACTTTAATGAACTAAAAGGGTTAAAACGAGAAAAAAATGGGAGGTGTGGGTGTTGTGACTTTCTGATGAAATTAGATAAAACGAGAAAAAATTGTGGGTGTTGTGGGTTGTGGGTGTTGTGGGATGTGGGTGTTGATCTTAGTTTATGGTGATTTTGGTGGTGTTTTGAGTGTATTCAGTGGTGTTTTAGTATTCAGTGGTGTATTTGGGAGTACTCAAATGGTGTTTTTGGAAGTGTTTCAGTGTTGTTTGGAAATGTTCAAAGGTGTTCAAAGGTGTTTTGAGTGTGTTCAAATGTTGTTTTTTTGAAGGTGATCAAGGGTGTTCAAGGGTGTTTTGAAGGTGTTCAAAGGTGTTTTGAGGTTAGGTGTTTTGAGTGTGTTCAAAGGTGTTTTGAAGTGTTCAAAGTGTGAAGGGTGTGTTTTGAGTGTGTTCAAGGGTGTTTGAAGGTGTTGAAGGGTGTTTTGATTGAATTCAGCGGTGTTTTAGTAGTAATCAGTGGTGTAATTGGGATTACTCAAATAGTGTTTTTGGAAATGTTCAAAGGTGTTTTGAGTACTCAAATTGTGTTTTTTGGAAGTGTTCAAATGTTTTTTTGAAGGTGATCAAGGGTGTTCAAGGGTGTTTTGAGGTTATTCAAAGGTGTTTTGAGTGTGTTCAAATGATTATGAGAGTGTTTTGAAGGTGTTCAAAGGTGTTTTGAAGGTGTTCAAAGGTGTTTTGAAGGTGTTGAAGGGTGTTTTGATTGAATTCAGCGGTGTTTTAGTAGTATTCAGTGGTGTAATTGGGAGTACTCAAATTGTGTTTTTTTGGAAGTGTTTCAGTGTTGATTGGAAATGTTCAAAGGTGTTTTTGAAGGTGTTCAAGAGTGTTTTGAAGGTGTTCAAGGGTGTTTGAAGGTGTTGAAGGGTGTTTTGAAGGTGTTCAAAGGTGTTTTGAGGTTATTCAAAGGTGTTTTGAAGGTGTTCAAGGGTGTTTATGTGAGTATTCAAAGGTGTTTTTTGAAGGTGTACAAATGATTATGAGAGTACTTATGAAGGTGTTCAAATGATGTTTTTTGAAGGTGTTCAAGGGTGTTTTGAAGGTGTTCAAAGGTGTTCAAAGGTGTTCAAAGGTGTTTTGAGGTTATTCAAAGGTGTTTTGAAGGTGATCAAGGGTGTTCAAGGGTGTTTTGAAGGTGTTCAAAGGTGTTTTGAGGTTATTCAAAGGTGTTTTGAAGGTGTTCAAGGGTGTTTATGTGAGTATTCAAAGGTGTTTTTTGAAGGTGTACAAATGATTATGAGAGTACTTATGAAGGTGTTCAAATGATGTTTTTTGAAGGTGTTCAAGGGTGTTTTGAAGGTGTTCAAAGGTGTTCAAAGGTGTTTTGAGGTTATTCAAAGGTGTTTTGAAGGTGTTCAAGGGTGTTTATGTGAGTGTTCAAAGGTGTTTTGAGGTTATTCAAAGGTGTTTTGAAGGTGTTCAAGGGTGTTTATGTGAGTATTCAAAGGTGTTTTTTGAAGGTGTACAAATGATTATGAGAGTACTTATGAAGGTGTTCAAATGATGTGGTGTTCAAAGGTGTTTTGAAGGTGTTCAAATGATGTTTTTTGAAGGTGTTCAAGGGTGTTTTGAAGGTGTTCAAGGGTGTTTTGAAGGTGTTCAAAGGTGTTTTGAGGTTATTCAAAGGTGTTTTGAAGGTGTTCAAGGGTGTTTATGTGAGTATTCAAAGGTGTTTTGAGGTTATTCAAAGGTGTTTTGAAGGTGTTCAAGGGTGTTTATGTGAGTATTCAAAGGTGTTTTTTGAAGGTGTACAAATGATTATGAGAGTACTTATGAAGGTGTTCAAATGATGTGCAAGAGTACTTATGAAGGTGTTCTGGGAGTATTCAGAGGTGATTTGGGGGTGTTCGAATGATGTTTTGGAGTATTTCAGTGTTGTTTGGAAATGTATAAAGGTATTTTTTTTGTGAGTATTCAAATGATTTATGAGTGTTTTGAAGATGTTCAAAGTAAAAGTGCGTATTTAACTTCGTAATATGTAAAATTGTGAGTAGTGAATTTAACGAAAGTGGATGTAAGCGATGTGGTGACTTTCTGATGCACTGTGTCCCCTTATTAACTTTAATGAACTAAAAGGGTTAAAACGAGAAAAATTGGGGGTTATGAGTGAAAATTGTGAGGTGTTGGTTGGAGTGTGAGGGTTTGGGAGGGTGGGGAGGAGGTTACTTCGTGGGGAGTGACCTGAGATGAAATAGTTAAAAAATGTCTAGACTTGTGTTGTAAAGAAAATGTGGGTATTAACGAAAAAATGTGCCTTTCTGATGTACTGTGTCCCCTTATTAACTTGAATGAACTAAAAGGATCGACAAGATTCAGCCTGTGTGCGCGTGACGTCACTACTATGGCCCCTTATTAACTAAAAGGGTCGACAAGATTCAACCTGTGTTCTGGGTCAACACGTGACGTCACTGACCGTCGAGTAAACACCCTTCATTAGACCTGTAGTAAGCATGCCCCCATAGGAGGAGTCTATTTTGAATGCTTATACCCAGAGGGGGGATTCCAAAAACTTGATCCGAGGAATTTCGAAAACCCCATAGGGGGGAATCCAAAAAAACTTGATCCAAGGAGAATTTCGAAAACCCCATAGGGGGGATCCAAAAAATTTGATCCGAGGAGATGGAGTCATGGTATTGTCGAGAAAATTTGATCCGAGGAGATGGAGAATTTCGAAAACCCCATAGGGGGGATCCAAAAAACTTGATCCGAGGAGATGGAGTCATGGTATTGTCGAGAAAATTTGGGGTGAAAGGAGGGGTACCCAAAAATTTGATCCAAGGAATTGGAGAAATTCAAAACCCTTGATCCAAGGAGATGGAGACTTTCGAAACCCCCCATAGGGGGATCCAAAAAATTTGATCTGAGGAGATGGAGTCTTGGTATTATCGAGAAAATTTGATCCGAGGAGATGGAGAATTTCGAAAACCCCATAGGGGAGAATCCAAAAACCTTGATCCAAGGAGATGGAGAATTTCGAAAACCCCATAGGGGGGATCCAAAAAACTTGATCCGAGGAGATGGAGAATTTCGAAAACCCCATAGGGGGGAATCCAAAAACTTGTATTATCGAGAAATTTTTGGGGTTGGGGGGTGAAAGTGGGAGAGGGATCCGAGGAGATGGAGACTTTGATATTGAGGGGGAATCCAAAAACTTTTTATCGAGGGGATGGGGGTGAAAGTGAGAGAGGGAACCTCAAAAATTTGATCCGAGGAGATGGAGAGCACAAGAAAATGAAATTCAAAAAAAAATTCGAAAAAAATCGGAAAAAAATTCGAGGCGCGGGGGCGATCCGGACGACGCTGCAGAAGGCGCAGCAGAAGGCGCGGGCGGGGGTCGCGAAGGGCGCGGGCGGGCGCGCGGGCGGGCGCGCGGCGGGGGTCGCGAAGGGCGCGGGCGGGCGCGCGGGCGGGCGCGCGACGCGACGGCGGGGTCGCGAAGGGGGGGGGGGTCGTGGGCGGGGGTATTGGTTGGGGGGGGGTCAAGGGTGAGGTAGTCTCGAGGGCGAGGTCATGGTCAAAACCGGAAGTAACACCTAGGTGTGAAAAGGTGACCCTCCAGCTGCTGGTCCTAGACCGGATACACCGCTCAGTGGAAGGCCCAAACCGGAAGGGACCGCTCAGTGGAAGGCCCTAAACCGGAAGGGACCGCTCAGTGGAAGGCCCTAAACCGGAAGACACCCCCCAGTGGAAAAATCGACTACTTATATATATATATATATATATATATATATATATATATATATATATATATATATATATATATATATATATATATATATATATATATATATATATATATATATATATATATATATATATATATATATATATATATATATATATATATATATATATATATATATATATATGTATATATATATATATATATATATGTATATATATATATATATATATATATATATATATGTATATATATATATATATATATATATATATATATATATATATATATATATATATATATATATATATATATATATATATATATATATATATATATATATATATATATATATATATATATATATATATATATGTCGTGCCGAATATGTAAAACTGGTCAATTAGCAAGAACTCATTTAAAATTAAGTCCTTTCTAAAATACGTTTAAAGATATATTTTTTTTCTTTAATGTTAATGTAAAAATTTTTAATTTTGCTACAAAAGAATATTAGAAAACTTACCTAACCTTATTATAACAACAACAATTTATTTTAGCCTAACCCAACTAAATATATATAAGATTTGTTTACAATAATTTAATACTAAACAAACACAATGAAATATATTTTTTTCGTTAGGTTCAGAATGATTTTGGCGAAATTACTGCATACACAAATTTTCGTTTGTCCTATATGGGAAGATGAGCATTGCTATTTAAGCCAAGATCGTAAGTTCTGCCTATTCGGCACAATATATATATATATATATATATATATATATATATATATATATATATATATATATATATATATATATATATATATATATATATATATATATATATATATATATATATATATATATATATATATGTGTAATGTGTGTGGGTGTGTGTGTGTGATGTCACCGTGGTTGTTTAATATATTTATAGATGGGGTTGTAAGAGAAGTAAATGCGAGGGTCTTGGCAAGAGGCGTGGAGTTAAAAGATAAAGAATCACACATAAAGTGGGAGTTGTCACAGTTGCTCTTTGCTGATGACACTGTGCTCGTGGGTGATTCTGAAAAGAAATTGCAGAGATTGGTGGATGAATTTGGTACGGTATGCAAAAGAAGAAAATTAAAAGTGAATACAGGAAAGAGTAAGGTTATGAGGATAACAAAAAGATTAGGCGATGAAAGATTGGATATCAGATTGGAGGGAGAGAGTATGGAGGAGGTGAATGTATTCAGATGTTTGGGAGTGGACGTGTCAGCGGATGGGTCTATGAAGGATGAGGTGGATCATAGAATTGATGAGGGGAAAAGGGTGAGCGGTGCACTTAGGAATCTGTGGAGACAAAGAACTTTGTCCTTGGAGGCAAAGAGGGGAATGTATGAGAGTATAGTTTTACCAACGCTCTTATATGGGTGTGAAGCATGGGTGATGAATGTTGCAGCGAGGAGAAGGCTCGAGGCAGTGGAGATGTCATGTCTGAGGGCAATGTGTGGTGTGAATATAATGCAGAGAATTCGTAGTTTGGAAGTTAGGAGGAGGTGCGGGATTACCAAAACTGTTGTCCAGAGGGCTGAGGAAGGGTTGTTGAGGTGGTTCGGACATGTAGAGAGAATGGAGCGAAACAGAATGACTTCAAGAGTGCATCAGTCTGTAGTGGAAGGAAGGCGGGGTAGGGGTCGGCCTAGGAAAGGTTGGAGGGAGGGGGTAAAGGAGGTTTTGTGTGCGAGGGGCTTGGACTTCCAGCAGGCATGCGTGAGCGTGTTTGATAGGAGTGAATGGAGACAAATGGTTTTTAATACTTGACGTGCTGTTGGAGTGTGAGCAAAGTAACATTTATGAAGGGATTCAAGGAAACCGGCAGGCCGGACTTGAGTCCTGGAGATGGGAAGTACAGTGCCTGCACTCTGAAGGAGGGGTGTTAATGTTGCAATTTAAAAACTGTAGTGTAAAGCACCCTTCTGGCAAGACAGTGATGGAGTGAATGATGGTGAAAGTTTTTCTTTTTAGGGCCACCCTGCCTTGGTGGGAATCGGCCAGTGAATTAATAATATATATATATATATATATATATATATATATATATATATATATATATATATATATATATATATATATATATGTTATATATATAGCGTGGAGATATAAGCAACGAGACCATACCCCCGGCCGGGATTGAACCCGCGGTCATAGAGTCTCAAAACTCCAGCCCGTCGCGTTAGCCACTAGACCAGCTAGCCACAATAAGATTCATCCAACTAGGTATATTTCTACACCATAGGAAGGTTAGCACAGGCACCAATGTGACCACAAATGCAAGTTTTTACAGACGAATCTCCAGCTAGCGTGGCCGTGACGAACTCTAGCTCAAGTCCATTCACTGCCGTCAACATGACTCAAGAAATCGTAATGGTATGGTTTGTTTGCAATCGTGTCATTACGATTTCTTGAGTCATAAGCAACGAGAGTCGTCCCAGAGTTAATGTGATATGAGGAGAGGCTAAAGGAACTGAACCTGGTGACATCAGATGAAATCCTAACAAGGGCAGACATAACAGCAGCATACAAAGTACTCTGGAAAATTGGTTGGTTAGGTAAGTATAGACTGATGGAGAGGCAATGAACAGATACGCAAGGGGTGAGAGTTTTGTCATGAAGTACTTCTTCAGGGAGGTCATGAAGAGGAATGACCTACACGAATTCGTCGTGGAGGTAGACCCCATATATAGTTTAAGAACAGGGACAACAAGAAGCTTGTGTTAGGGAATTTGGCGAAAGGCAAGTTAAGAAACTAGACCAGGAACTGAGACCCAACTCTGAAACTAAATAAATGTAAGTATGTATAGTTAAGTGCAGTACTTACCATCACCTGTGACTCGGCAAAGAAAACTGTTGTTCTTAGAGCGTTGCTATTTCCTGGAGCCATCACAGCAACACTCATTACCAAGATTACTCATGAAATGCATAAGTTCGAATACCGGTTTCCAGATTCATTAATAGCACCAGGTAATAATGCCAGTGCAATCAAGTTGATTGACGGGACAGGACGCAATAGTTTGTTCTGTGTTCCATTGGTTTTACATGAATGTATTCTAGAACCGAGAGTAATACAATACATCAATGCAAGCGTTTCTAGTAATTCTCCTCTAGCATGCAGTAAATTAGAGGTTCTTCAAGATCAAAATGACTTGCCAAAATCTAAGTTCATGCAGAATATAACTACTAGCTGAAATAGCACTTACATAATGTCAAATCGCTGCTGGGAACCAAAAAAATATCGTTGCATTGTATTGTTTAGATAACACTCGCCAACCATCATTTAATGGAAGTATATAGAATCTTATTACCAAGTAATCTTTTTTGCTGGAAATATTTCACAAAACTGTAATTATTAGTGAAATAAATGATCTGGTCTCAGACATTCTGTGTCAAGGACAATGATACACTTCATCAACAAAGCCTTGAGTGATCCAACATTGTCAGGTTTGGGTAACATACTATCAGCTGTTAAAGTGTCAGCATTAACTAAGTTCAAGAGCCACACCATTGACTATATGATACAACATTCCTAGATCTTTGATATAAGAATTATGTCTTAATGTCAAAGCAGTGGATAAGTTATCTAAAAACAAATCTTGTAAATATTGAGAATCAAATGAAAGAAATTCAGGAGTTTGAGAACTCTGAGAGTGCATCTGGTGTGCACGTAGCAATAGGGAATTAAGAACTTAACTAGTTTTATTTTGGTAAGTTTTATGAAGAAATTGTATCCAGTATTTCCTACAACAACGTATCACAAATATACATTAATGGCGTTTTTGCTTAAATAAAGAAATCCACTAGAGTAGTGGAGAGGAAATATGCTAGTTACTTTTTCTGTTGCCAGTCAAGCTGGTAAATACTTAAGGTTCCCCTCCCCCTCTGTCTTTCTCTTCAACAGAGAATAAAAGATTACTCAGCACTGGAAGAAATATCGACTGAAATCTTGTCCAAGAAGATCAAAGAAGACCACCGTTAACTCTTCAACAGGTGCTGCTATAACTAAACTACAGAGTGGCACCATCAAGATTCTGCAAGCCACACGACAAATGCTAACAGCCAACAACTCGCTCTCTCCACTACCTGACGGTATTCCTACAAAAATTTACTATAGAATAATATTTGCTCACATGCAGAACCTGGGACTTTCAACACAACTGTCAATGAACTCTTCAGACTCAGTAACATGCCAAGTTTTTACCTTCCCTGATTCTCCACCTTCAGCTGATGTACTCAAGATTACTCCAAAACTCATCAACCTCATTGCACCTAAAGACACGATTCCAGAACCTGACAACTGCACTTGTTCAGAACCAACCAATGACAAGACTCCTACAAATCTTACCAATGATGACATGTCACCAACGACTCCCTTCACTGCTCCTGACTAATCACATCCTTCATCTCAAGTCTACCAATCCACTGAAGATACATAACTATCCAAGGAAGAGGAATAAAATGAACAAATGGAAGAAGAAAAAGAAGACAGAACTTGAGAAAATATAGCTTTCTACACTACTGAACAGCAAGAGGATGTATTGGGAAGAAGTGATCTCTCGACTTAGTTAAGAATCGTCAAGTTTAACACCGTTCCTGAAAACTTGATTGCACTTCACGACGCAATTTTGTACCTTGGAACTCTAAAAAAAAAAAAAAAAAAAAAAAAAAAAAGACCCCAGTAACAAGATTAAATTTGTTCATCTCTCTAAATCATCCTTAGGAGACTCAAAAATGCTCCCCTATTGACAAACAGCACTAAATCGACACGTGTACCATCTTGAATCTTGAAGCTGCATTTTCCAGTGATCCACCTGCTGCCCTCTTCTACATTCTCAAGATACACACAAGACTACAGTCAGTATGCACAACAAGTCTCCCCCAGTTTTTATTACGCACGTCTACATCTGCCTTACAATGCTCTGCGTCTGGATTTAGCCCCAGATGTTTTGTCTACAACTCGAGACATTCCTCTCCAGAGCTGTTGTTCATCTGTCACCCGTTGCAGGTCTTACCTGTGAGTCGTTTAGTTCAGCTCAGGAAGATTATTATTATTATAATCAAGGGGGAAGCGCTAAACCCGGAGGATTATACAGCGCCTGGGGGGGGGGATGTGGAAGGCATTCAGGCTTAATTCGGGGAACTGGAGCACAGATCCAATTCCCTAAATCAAGAGCCCCTCACCAACATCAAGGAACCTTCCTTGAGGGGTCAGCTCAGGAAGAAATATCGACTCTCCTCATAGGAACAGATTAACTTCTGATAATTGTTTAATCATAGTCTTTAACTTCAATTTATTTTTATTTTAGTTATTAATGCATATACGTATATTGTTCATTTTTAATTTTAGGTATTAGAATAATAAATATATATATTATTTCATTTCTCAATTTTTTCCATCAAAGTTAAAAAACAAACATTAAATTGTATTACATAAATGTGTCAGCTAATTAGTTTAATAATGGGGTCAGGTAACTCAATTTCAGAAGTATAATTTTAGAATTTCATTTTCCAGTGTTTAAATGACGAATGTTATTGTAAAAGATTTGTAAAACTTTAAATATTCATCATTATGAGTTTTCGATAATTTAGTTTCCTGTTAATATAAATGGAAATTATTCTCTTATATTTTTAGAATCGATTTTTTATTCCCTATCAAATTACTAAATATATAACTAGATTCTGAAATTTAATGGTTTCTTTTTTTCATTTTGTAAGCCTCACGGAGGTGCCTGCCATTAGACATGAGTAATGACATGAGCATCTCAGAGAAACTGTTATTTTATATTTAACTTCCCTGGGTTACATAATGCCTTTTTGCCACAGTTTGTATAATTTCAATAATAAAAATAATATTGGAAAAGTGTCGGTATTGTTTTCGGTCTTATTATCGGTACCGGCCGAAAATTAGGTAACGGTATCGTTATTGGCAAACATTTCGATATTTCACCCCATCACTGGCAAATTTGCCAACATATGCTAGACTTAATGGGTAATATCCTGGCCATTGAAAAGAGGAAGACTCAAATATATTTAACGTTATTAAACAGGCACCAAAATTTGCACCTCACTTTATGCACTTATATATTTAAGATTCACTCACCACCCTCGTCAAACTGGGAAAGTGTCATTTGAAGATATGCTACAAAGGGTTTTGGAAGTAATGGAAGCCATTCCAAGAGGCTGGAAAATTTTTCAACAAATTTGATCAGTGTGTTCCTGCACTTGGCACGTATTCCTACAATTTTTCAAGGCTGTACACCGGCACTGAAGGTTTGAAGTTGACTGAATGGAGCTGCTCTTGTTATGAGCTACAAAACGAAAAGTTGGAGGGGAAAACATTCTGAAAATTGCTTAAGGTGATTCCTTTTGATCTCTATTCGACCATGATGTTATTTTTTGTCTTAATATTTCCCTTTCGTTTTTTTTTTGAATTCATATGTCTCCGTTAATATAAAAACCTTGATGTTAACTAGGTTGGTGTCATGGTGAGAGATGTTTCAGGAAAGATGGAAACATTAGCACTGACTATTATGTCCTTCGATCATTAAAAGTATTTTGATTCGCAAGTTTTCCCTTTGTTATGATTCATCGGTTGTTCAGCTACGTAGGTTTCTTAGTAGGCCTACCAAGCTCAGCCCACACCAAGCTAACTCTGTCTCACTCTGGCAGCCGACGTTACTCAGTCAACAAGGTTTACTCTGTCACACTCTCCCGGGCTTGGCCCTCCAAGCCTGGGCAACTTAAACACACTGCCTGTGTAAAAGGCCCCAATTAAAGTAACGTTACCTCTGAAGCATTATTATTGATCCCCGGCATGCACAGGACTCTAATCAATTGTAATAGGTTGACGGGGAGGTGAGTGGATGTAAAGGGACATTGAGATGAGATGGCAGGGGAGGTGTTGGTGGTTGAAAGGGGAGCGAGGTGACAGAGTAGGGAAAGGTAAGGTGAGGGGGCAGGTCCAACATTATAAATTATAAAAAAAATACTTGGAAATTGATTCCTGACATGGCGCTTCGGGGGCCGGGAGCTAGAGACTCGCTGCTATGAAATAGGTTAGTTCTAGAGGTTGAATGGGAGGTGTTGGTGGTAGAATGAGGACACTGTATGAAGGAGGTAGCGGGTCAAGTTTGGGGAGGATAGGCGAGGGACGGTTTGGAGGAAGTGAAGGACAATAGGGAAGAGGGGTCAGGAGCTTGTGACTGAAAAATCTAACCACTCTGAGGAGCCCCGTTTTGAGATACGCTCCAAAATTCACACCTTAGTGCGACCCCCAAAAAATCACTTCCTAGTGTGACCCTTCATACAGCAGCCTGCGTTCGGAGAACCAAAAATTGACAGCAAAATGACTACCTAAAAACGTCCTCCCATCCCCCCACCCCCCAAAAAATCTTATCGCTCTGATAGGCTCACCCTACTAATATAGTAATTAATAATAATAATAATGATAATAATCATTTACATTAAAAAATCATTCTCAGGACTTTCCACATCCTAGACCTTTCTATAAATTCTAAAATATTACATATATTTTTATAATTTATAAATATGTTTAACATCACACAGTTTTAAGTTTTCAATGAAGTATAACACGTAAATAGTGCAGAGACTTGTGTTTACTTAAGACCCCTTACATAAAATTTACTTCACTGCATTCACTTGTATTGAACCGGTTCTCAATAGACCAAGGTGGGAACTCACAGGCTAACGACGCCATAATGAAGTGGCAGGAAGGTGTCATTATAATTTAGGTATGCCGTCATAATGATGCAGACTCCTTCACACAAACATACACACCAATGAGCATTTATAATGAAGCACAGTGTGTCTAGCACTATTCTTCATTACTAGTTGCACGTTTCAATTAAATATACACGCACTAAGCTAAAAGCTGAAAGGAAACACACAAGCGCCAGTTTGGAACCTACACTTGGTTAAGCACGTCAAGAAATTAGAGAAAGTGAAAAGTTTTGCAACAAGACTAGTCCCAGAGCTAAAGGGAATGTCCTATGAAGAAAGGTTAAGGGAAATTTGCCTGACGACACTGGAGGATAGGAGGGTTTGGGAAACATGACAACAACATATGAAATACTGCGAGGAATCGACAAGGTGGACAAACACAGAATGTTCAAGAGATGGGACACAGAAACGAGGGGTCACAATTGGAAGTTGAAGACTCAGAGATGAGTCAGAGATGTTTGGAAGTATTTCTTTAGTCATAGACTTGCCAGGAAGTGGAATAGTCTTGAAAGTGATGTAGTGGAGGTAGATACCATACATAGTTTTAAGAAGAGGTATGATAAAGCTCATGGAGTAGGGAGAGGACCTAGTGGCACAAAGTGAAAAGGAGAGGCCAGGAGCTATGACTTGACCTCTGCACCCACAATTAAGTGAGTACTTAACAAATCACAGCTGCAAGGTGACATAACTCATAAATTACAGCTGCAAGGTGACATAACTCATAAATTACAGCTGCAAGGTGACATAACTCATAAATTACAGCTGCAAGGTGACATAACTCATAAATTACAGCTGCAAGGTGACATAACTCATAAATCGAACTAAAATTGCCGATATTGCTAAAAGGAAGCTTTTGTGCCTCTCTGGATACCGCTAAGCGACCCTTAAGACGTTTAAAAATAAGGGAATTCAATTAACTGACTGTCGTAAGAAAGGCGCATCCCGAACTTCTCTTTGGTAAAATGACATATACGTAACTAATGTAACATTTTATTTTAGCAACGTTTCGCTCTTGAGAGCTGTGTCTCCTCAAGGGAGGTTCCTTGACTCTGGTGAGGGGCTCTTGTTCTAGGGAATTGGATCTGTTCTCCGGTTCCCTGAACTGAATCTGAATAACTTCCATGACCCCCCCCCATGCGCTGCATACCCCTACGGGTTTAGCAGTCCCTCATGATTATAATTATATAATTGAGAGCTCCGTAAAGCTGAAAACACTAGTGGGACACACGATACATATAGGTAATAACAAGGTCAAAAATCAAAAGCATTAAAGTACCGTAACTAGCCTAGTAAAGATTATTCAAGGCATTTTGTGCTTAAGGTTTTTACCTAACCTTACTATATTATATTTCTGTGTCCCTTTGTAAAGACTTGACGAAGCTCCTAAAAGTGAAGCGTTCTAACACTAAAATATATTATTTGCAGACATGTTCATTCATCCAATATATTATCAGTATTTCTACCAGTATTATTGCACGATTTCCTTACATGAAGCAAAAAGAAAATCTTAAGTGTCATTCACTTCTCTCGTCATTAGTTTATCATATTTCATCGGCAAACCAAGGAAAATGGGCCTTAAATGAAGTATATTATTCAAGAATTTATCATCCTAGGCCTAATTTTAAGAACAAATCGAATTTTCGGTACCTATGTGTGTGTGTGTGTGTGTGTGTGTGTGTCTCATGACTCACGAAATCGTAATGACACGATTGCAAACAGACCATTCAATGGGTGGGGTTAGAACCCGCGATCAGATCGCGGGTTCTAACCCCACCCGTACTCACCTAATTGTACTCACCTAATTGTGGTTGCAAGGGTCGAGACTCAGCTCCTAGCCCCGCCTCTTCACTGATCGCTACTAGGTCCTCTTCCTTTCTGCTTCCTGAGCTTTGTCATACCTCTTCTTAAAACTATGTATGGTTCCTGCCTCCACTACTTCACTTGCTAGGCTGTTCCACTTCCTGACGACTCTATGACTGAAGAAATACTTCCTAACGTCCCTGTGACTCGTCTGAGTCTTCAGCTTCCAGTTGTGACCCCTTGTTTCTGTGTCCCCTCTCTGGAACATCCTGTCTCTGTCCACCTTGTCTATTCCCCGCAGTATCTTGTATGTCGTTATCATGTCTCCCCTGACCCTTCTGTCCTCCAGTGTCGTCAGTCCGATTTCCCTCAACCTTTCCTCGTACGACATTCCCCTGAGCTCTGAGACTAGCCTTGTTGCAAACCTTTGTACTTTCTCTAACTTCTTGACGTGCTTGACCAGGTGTGGGTTCCAGACTGGTGCTGCATACTCCAGTATGGGCCTAACATACACAGTGTACAGTGTCTTGAACGATTCCTTATTAAGGTATTGGAACGTTATTCTCAGGTTTGCAAGGCGCCCGTATGCTGCAGCAGTTATTTGGTTGATGTGTGCCTCCGGTGACGTGCTCGGTGTTATGGTCACCCCAAGGTCTTTCTCCCTGAGTGAGGTCTGTAGTCTTTGTCCACCTAGCCTATACTCTGTCTGCGGTCTTCTTTGCCCCTCCTCAATCTTCATGACTTTGCATTTGGCAGGGTTGAATTCGAGAAGCCAGTTTCTGGACCACATGTCCAGCCTGTCCAGGTCTCTTTGCAGTCCTGCCTCATCCTCATCCGATTTAATTCTTCTCATCAGCTTCACATCATCTACGAATAGGGACACTTCAGAGTCTATTCCTTCCTTCATGTCGTTGGCATATATCAAAAATAGCACTGGTCCTAGAACTGACCCCTGTGGGACCCCGCTCGTCACAGGCGCCCACTGTGATACCTCTTCACGTACCATGACTCGTTGTTGCCTCCCTGTCAGGTATTCCCTGATCCATTGCAGTGCCCTCCCTGTTATATGCACCTGATCCTCCAGCTTCTGCACTATTCTCTTGTGGGGAACTGTGTCAAAGGCCTTCCTGCAGTCAAGGAAAATACAATCAACCCACCCCTCTCTCTCGTGTCTTACTTTTGTTACCTTGTCATAAAACTCCAGATGGTTTGTGACACAAGGTTTGCCTTCCATGATCCCGTACTGGTTTTCATTTATAATCTTGTTCCGTTCCAGGTGTTCCACCACTCTTCTCCTGATAATCTTCTCCATGACTTTGCACACAATACATGTCAGAGACACAGGTCTGTAGTTTAGTGCCTCATTTCTGTTTCCTTTCTTAAATATGGGGACTACATTTGCTGTCTTCCATTTCTCAGTTAGTTGCCCAGTTTCGAGGGATGTGTTGAAGATTGTGATTAGGGGCACGCACAGCATCTCTGCTCCTTCTGTAAGGACCCACGGGGAGATCTCCTGTCCCGTCGCCTTTGAGGTATCAAGGTCACTTTGCAGCTTCTGCACCTCCTCCTCGGTTCGTATGACATCCAACACTTGTTGGTATATTCCCTCTTGATGTTCCCTTCTGTGCTATCTTCCCAGAACCCTTCCTGTCTCTACTGTAAAAACTTCCTTAAATCTCCTGTTTAGCTCCTCGCATACCTCCTGATCATTTCTTGTGAGTTCTCCACCTTCTGTCCTCAGTCTGATCACCTGGTCTGTGACTGTTGTCTTCCTCCTGATGTGGCTATACAACAGTTTCGGGTCAATCTTGATTTTCAATGCTATGTTATTTTCATACTGTCACTGGGCCTCCTTCCTTACCTGTGCATACTCGTTCCTGGCTCTGCGACTAATTTCCCTATTTTCATGTGTTCTCTGCCTTCTGTACTTCATTAGAGGTTTGCCGGTACTTCCGGCCTGGGTCTTCTCCATATGGTGACCCGGCTGTGGCCCCCGGTTGGGGTGTCGTTCATCTTCTTCTTTCTTCTGTCTTTTTTCTTGGACCCTCCGGCTGGAGGGTAACATCTTCTTCTCTCTTGCGGCGACTCCCCGGAGGGGAGTGCCATCTTGCTTCTCATCTTCATCAGCAGGCGTCCACTTGGGCTTCATTGGCAGGTCTGCCTTCTGTACTTTTTCCATTCCATGCACTTTATTTTTGCCTCCTTACACCGTCTGGTAAACCAGGGGCTCATTCTGGTCTTCCCATTGTTTTTGTTGCCCTTGGGAATAAACCTTCCCACTGCCTCCTTGCATTTTGTTGTTACATATTCCATCATTTCATTTACTGGCTTTCCTGCCAGTTCTCTGTCCCACTGAACCTGCTGCAGGAAGTTCCTCAACCCTATGTAGTCCCCTCTTTTATAGTCTGGCTTTTCCCATTCAACTCCTGTTACTGTCTCCACTTGCAACTCTACTATGTATTCAAAGCACAGAATCACGTGGTCACTAGCTTCTAGGGGACTCTCATATGTGATGTCCTCAATATCTGAACTGCCCAGGGTGAACACAAGGTCCAATCTTACTGGTTCATCCTCCCCTCTCACTCTGGTAGTGTCCTTGACATGTTGGTACATGAGGTTTTCCAGCACCACATCCAACATCTTGGCTCTCCATGTTTCGGGACCCCCATGTGGCTCCAGGTTTTCCCAGTCAATCTCCCTGTGGTTGAAATCCCCCATAACCAGCAACTTTGCTCTGCTGGAGTGAGCTCTTCTTGCCACCTCAGCAAGTGTGTCCACCATTGCTCTGTTGCTCTCTTCATATTCCTCTCTTGGCCTCCTGCACTTCTGTGGTGGATTATACATCACTGCAATGACCACCTTGTGCTCCCCAGATTGAAGTGTACCTACTATGTAGTCCCTTTCTCCTGTCTCGTCTATGCCTCCCATTTTCTCGAATTTCCATCGGTTTTTTACGAGCAGAGCAACCCCTCCTCCCCCTCTGCCCCTTCTATCTTTCCTCATGATCTGGTATCCTGGTGGGAAGATTGCATCTGTTATTGTCTCTGTGAGTTTTGTTTCTGTTACTGCTATGATGTCTGGGGACTTCTCATTGATTCTTTCTTGCCATTCCTCATATTTATTCGTTAATCCATCCGCATTTGTGTACCAAACCTTCAACTTCTGTTCTAATACTGTAACTGTGGTCCTGGGGGAATACTGGGGTTGGGAGAGCAGGAGCCCTGGTGGGGGCCTGTGGGGGGTTGCAGTGGAGGTGGAGGAAGAGCTTCCATAGGGGGTTGCTGTAGGGGTAGAGTTCGTGGTGCAGGGGGGGGGGTAGGAACAGAGGGATTTGTGTGTGATGGTTGGTTTGGATTGTTCAGTTGCCTTGGGGGTGTCATGGCTGGAGTCCTTCTGCAGGTGTTTCTGGGGGGTGTGCTTGTCCTTCCACCTGGTCCTGGGTTATTCTGCTCTCTTTTTTCATTTCCTCCCATTTCTCCTTTCGTTTTTGCACTCTCTCTTTCAGTATCATCCTTTCCTCTTGTGTTCTGTCTCGATCGAGGTACACACTCATGAACTCCTTTTTGCCTCTCAGCCGTGTTTTCTCCTGCAGGATCATGGTTCGAGTTGATTCTGCCTTGAAAATTACTTTGAGAGGCCGATTCCTTTTCTTTGTGAACCACCCAATTTCCCGAAAATTTGCCACCTGGGTCATGTCTCCCTCGCCTATCACCTTCATGATACCTTCAATCACTTTTTTCTCCTCCTGCTTTCTTTCATCATAAGTTTCCCCTTCAGCTTCATCTAGCCCATAGACAAAAACTGATCTCTCCCTTTCCACCTCCCACTGTGACTCCCATTGCATCCTCTGAGGTGTTTTAGTTCCTTCCCGTGGAGTGTTCCTTCCTTCAGTCCCTTCCCTAGCTGAGGCCCCTATGCTCATTGGTTTGTCCTTCCTGCTTACCTGTTCCTGGCCCCCACAAGTGTCTGGTAAGGTCCCTGCACATGTCCTAGGTCCTTCAATGTCTTCCAACCTCTCATTCTGTCCTAGTGTGCTCCCTGTCTTTGTTTTGGCCCCATGTGGGTTTGACAGGACCTCTGCATACAGTTTAGCATCCATGCTCCCTTCAGACCCTTTGTCTGTGTCTGATGTAAACATTGCTGATGCTACTTCTGTATTATCTTTGTCTCTAGGCTGTTTCAGATTTCTCAGCTCCTCTTCTAATCTCTGTATCTTGGCTTCTGCTACTGTGGCATGTTGCTTCCATCTTCTGCATTCTGCTGCTAACCTCTCCTTCATCTTCCTTGCAAGCTCATCTAGCCTTCTTCCCCAGTCTTCCTTTTTTTGAGCTCTGCCTCCCAGTCCTCCCTCCCAGATACGTCCATCTGGCCCTTTGTTCTGATCCTAGTTCTAGGTTGCCCCATTGCACTACAGAAGGAAGGGGGAGAGATGGTTAGGGGGAGGGGAATAGATGGTTAGAGGGAGGGGAATATATGGTTAGGGGGAGTGGGAATGGGTGGTTGTGGGGTAGGGGGAGGATGGTTATTGGAGGGGGAAAGGTGGTTGGGGAGAGGGGGTTAGATGGTTTGGGGGAGGGGTTAGATGGTTTGGGGAGGGGTAGGTGGTTAGGGGGAGGGGGAGAGGTGGTTAGGGGAGGGGGAGAGGTGGTTAGGGGAAGGGGGAGTATGTGTTTGTGTCAAGTGTATATGTGCTTATGTATGTGTGCTTGTGCATGTGTGTGTGCATGTGTGGGAGAGAGAGGGATGGAATTAAGGGGGGGAGGGGGAGAGAAGGACGAGTGACCCTTAGAATCGGGGGAGGTGTGTGTGATGGGATTAAAAGGGGAGGGGAGGGGAAAGAAGGCTGAGGGTAGAGTGACCGCTTGATAATGGGGTCCTTACGGGTGTGTGTGTGTGTGCGGGTGTGTGCGTGTGTGTATGTGGGTATGTGTGTATATGTGTGTGTGTACTCGCCTAGTAAGGGTGTGTGTGCATGTGTGTGTGTGTGTGTGCGTGTGTGTGTGTGTGTTTGTATTTGCCTAGTAGAGGTGTGTGTATGTGTGTATATGTGTGTGTGCTCGTGTGTTTGGCGGAAATTGGTACTAGGATCTAAAGCTTCTATAAATGTCTACCCTTGTGTGTGTGTGTGTGTGTGTGTGTGTGTGTGAGGGAGAGATGGTTATTGGGGGTAGGGGAGGGGTTGCGGTTGAAAGATCTGTTATGCCTCTCTGTCGTGTAGGCTCATATTTAGTCCCAGTTGTCTTTCCTAGTAATGCTACTCTCTCCACTTATTGCCCTTTCTGGATTTAAGTATCAGTTACTGCTGGTTATTATCCTATTCCTTGCTCACATTGAGAGAGGACTTCCTAGCTTCCTAAGTATTCATACTGCTAATAACTACTGGTAGTAATACTACGTTACCCCTACGTTACCCCTCGCTAGTCTGCTCTACAGCTCACACTCTTGTCAACACTATCTTCACCTTATCTATGCTATTTCTACCCTAATTCTGGTAATAGCTTGCAGGAGTGAGTGACCAGTATCTAACAGTGATGCAGAGACCAGAATCTGACAACTTGCAACCACAATAGGTGAGCAATACTTGCGCTGGCAGCAGTGCGGTGACAGGTTGCCAGATGCTGATGACGTAGTCCTTGTACATAGGCCTTCTATCACTATTTTGGAGATCCTTCACCCGTGAAGTTTATAACCATATATGCTCATACATCCCGCGATCCTCATGTGTTGTGGTGTGTGTGTGTGTGTGTGTGTGTGTGTGTATGTGTGTGTGTGTGTGCGTGTGCGTGTGCGTGTGCGTGTGCGTGCATGCGTTCTTCCCGATTTATAACTTTTTTGTGGCTCCAGAGTCGATTTATCGCTCCTGGATCCACTTCTTTGCTGCTACTAGATCCACTGTCCCTGTTCCATGAGCTATGTAGGAATCCTTCCTCTACAACATCACACTCCAGACTATTTCACTTCTTGACAACTCTGAACAAATACTCTTAACATCCCTGTGACTCATCTGAATTTTCAACTTCCAGTTGTGACCCCTTCTTACTGTGTCACATCTCTGAAACATTCTGTCCTTATCCATCCTGTCAACTCCTCTTAATATTTTATATGTTGCTACCATATTGCCCCTATTCCTCCTGTCTTCCAGTGTTATCAGGTTGAGTTCTCTCAACCTTTCCTCGTAGGATGTACCCCTCAGCTCCGGGACTAGTCTTTCAGCAAACCTTTGCATTTGCTCTAATTTCAAGTGTTTGCCCAGGAGTGGGTTGCACTGTTGCTGCATACTCCAATATCAATCTGATGTACACGTTGTACAGTGTCGTAAATGACTCCTTAGATGTCAAAACGCTATTCTCAGGTTTGCCAGGCGCCCATATGCTGCAGTAGGTATATGGTTGGTGTGCGCCTCAAAAGATGTGCTCACTCCTAGATTCTTTACCTTGAGTGAGTTTTGCAGCCTATGACCTCTTAGGCTGTACTCCGTCTGCGGTCTTCTTTGTCCTTCCCCAAGTTTCATAACTTTGCACTTGCGGGGGGTTAAACTCCAGGGGCCATTTGTCCGATCAGGCTTGCAGCCTGTTCAGATCCCCATGTATGCTCCTCTGATTCACTCCCGCTTGTATTCTCCTTATTAGTTTCACATCGTTTGCAAACAGTGACACCTCTGACTCTATCCCTTCCGTCCTGCTATTCGCATATACGAGAAACAGCACCAGTCCTAGGACTGACCCTTGTGGAATCGCAGTCGACACACACACACCTACTCTGACACCTCGTCTCGGACCGACGCGCGTTGTTTCCTTCCTATCAGGTATTCCCTGCTTCATTGCCGTACTTTCACTCCTATTCCTGTCTGTTCCTCTAGTTTTTCAACCAGTCTCTTGTGTGGTACTGTGTAGAAAGCTTTCCTGTCTTCCGTTACCATGTTATAGATCTCCAATACAATTTTCCTTCCCTGAAGCTGTGCTGGTTGTCATGTATTAGTCCATTCCGTTCTAGTTGCTTCGCCACTCTTTTCCTGATAATTTTCTCCATATCTTTACAACAATACATGTCAACGACATTGGTCAGTTATTTAGTGCAGCCTGTCTGTCTCCTTTCTTAAAAATATGAGTTACATTCTCTGTCTTCACACCTCAGGCAACTGCCTGAGGTGTACTCACCTAGTTGAGGTTGCAGGGGTCGAGTCCTAGTTCCTGGCGCCGCCTCTTCACTGGAGGTGTGTGTATGTGTGTGTGTGTGTGTGTGTGTGTGTGTGTGTGTGTGTGTGTGTGTTTATGTGTGTGTGTGTGTGTGTGTGTGTTCACCTATTTGTGATTGCAGAGGTCGATTCATAGCTCCTGACCCCGCCTCTTCACTGGTCGCTACTAAGTCCAGTCTCAGAGGTACAGCAAAGCTCCATGAGCTTTGTTGTACCTCTTCTTAATGTTATGTATGGATCCTGCCTCCACTACATCACGCTCCAAACTGTTCTACTTCCTGACAACTGTATGACCGAAGAAATGCTTCCTAACATCACTGAGACTCATCTGAGTTTTCAACTTCCAACTGTGATCCCTTGATGCTGAGTGCCATTTCTGACACATTCTGTCTCTATCCACTTTGTCAATTCCTCTCAGTATTTCATATATCATTAAGATGTTCTCCTATCCCTCCTTCCCTCCAGTGTTGTCATGTTCGGTTTCCGTAGTCTCTCCTCGTAGGACATACCCCTCGGGTCCAGGGCTACTCTTGTTGCAAACCTTTGCACTTACTCTAATTTCTTGATATATTTGACCAGGTGTGGGTTCCATACTGGTTCTGCATACGCTAATATGGGCTTAACGTACACGGTGTAGAGTTTCGTGAATGACTCCTTACCTAGATGTCGAAACGGTATTCTTAGGTTTGCCGGGCACCCATATGCTGCAGCAGATTTATGGTTGATGTGTTCCTCAGGAGATATGCTGGGTATGATGCTCACTTCAAGATCCTTTTCCTTGAGTTTTAGAGCCTTTGATCTCTTAGTTTGTACTCCATCTGCAGTCTTTTTGCCTTTCCATGAAGAAAAGTGCAGAGAATAGACTCATGAGTGTCCTCCAGTGAAGACTCTGCAAGATTCCAGGCGGACATCAACCAAATCTTCAAATGGGCCGCACACTAACAATACCTTTCAAAGAAGGTGAAATAGCTAACCTAGAAAATGTACAGAGAACCTTCACGGCACACACAACTGCGATAAAATACTTCAGTTACAGGGAACACTTGAAGTTCCTCAACCTGTACTCCCTAGAACGCAGGCGGGAGAGAGACATTATTATATACACTTTGAAAATCCTAGAGGGATTAGTACCAAACTTGCACACGAAAATTACTTCTTGTGTAAGCAAAAGGCTCGGCAGACGAAGCAACATCCCCCCCCCAATAAAAAGCAGGGGAGCCACAAGCACGCTGAGACAACACAATGAGTGTCCGGGGTCCAAGACTGATAAACTGCCTCCCAGCATACATAAGGTGGATTACCAATAGACCCCCGGCTGTCTTCAAGAAGGCGCTGGACAGGCACTTAAAGTCAGTACCTGACCAGCAGGGCTGTGGTTCGTACGTTGGGTTGCGTGTGGCCAACAGTAACAGCCTGGTTGATCAGGTCCTGGTCTCCGTAATGAGGCCTGGTCACAAGCAGAGCCGCGGGGGCACTGACCCCGAAACCCTCTCCCAAAAGTGGTGTAAAACAAGTACAAAATGTGAAAAGAGTTGGAAGAACACAAATTACAGTCAAGAGATGTGCCAAGTGCAGTACGCAGGATCCCAAGTTAAGTCGCAAGTGCGCAAAGCAGAATCAGTTTAGCACATAATGGAGTCCGAAGAGTGGATTCAGAAGAGTACAGAACAGTGAGAAAAGTTCAAATTGAAGAGAATAGAGTACAAAATGAAAAACGTATGAAACACAGGCAGAAGATTACAGAAGATAATCAGATTGCTACAAAAAAAAAAAGTGATCAGAAGAGAACTTAGACGAGTAGAAAGTGAAGGCAAAAAAAAAAAAAATAGAGTAAAAATAGTAACTAAAACCAAAAACCAAGTACAAGAGTACAAAACAGCGATTAAACCCCATAGCGAGAAGTAATAAAAATATTATAACAAAATTCAGGGCAATAAAATGCTTTTGAAATTCCAAATTCAAATACGATTCTCCAGTTTCAGCCGCACACATCATGCAAATTGCTTAGAACATGCAAACTAGAGAGAGGAGAGTGCTGGTGAGTGCTGGGGAAGCCTAACGGAGGTTAATTTACTCACATTTGACTTAAAGCTTCCCGGTTTACTGAATTTTATGAGAGCTCCTAACATTAAAAATGAGTGTTTTTGGTTTTCTAAAGTCCAGGTTAGGTTAGGTTTGTTAGAAATTGGACAAGTGTCTCCTGACGCGGGTCTAAGATGATGACCCGCCGTTGGAGCTTCTGGTCATCTGACCGAGGCCTTCAGCTGGCTTACATAAGAAGAACATAAGAAAGAAGGAACACTGCAACAGGCCTACTGACCCATGCGGAGCAGGTCCATGTCCCCCCCCCCGGATTAGCTCAATGAACCCCCCCCGGATTATCCCAATGAACCCCCCCCCGGATAAGCCCAATGACCCACCCAGTCTGGTCACCTCCACTCAAGGAAGGAGCACGGCACCAGACCCAGCAGCACAAGCTAGTCAGGTCTAACTCACACCCACCCACACCCACTCATGTATTTGTCTAACTTATTTTTAAAACTACACAACGTTTTAGCCTCAATAACTGTTCTCGGGAGTTTCTTCCACTCATCCACAACTCTATTACCAAACCAGTGCTTTCCTATATCCTTCTTGAATCTGAATTTTTCCAGCTTGAAACCATTGCTGCGAGTCCTGTCTTGGCTGGAAATTTTCCTGTTTTCCATTTATACACCTCGATCATATCCCCCCTAATTCTACGCCTTTCGAGAGAGTGCAGATTCAGGGTCCTCAGTCTATCCTCATAGGGAAGATTTCTGATACATGGGATCATCTTTGTCATCCTCCTCTGTACGTTTTCCAGACCATTTATATCCATTCTGTAATACGGTGACCAGAACTGTGCAACATAGTCTAAATGAGGCCTAACCAAGGATGTATAGAGTTGAAGAACAACCTGAGGACTTCTATTATTTATACTTCTAGATATGAAGCCAAGAATTCTGTTAGCTTTATTGCGAACACTAATGCACTGTTGTCTTGGTTTTAAGTTACTGCTAACCAGAACTCCTAAATCCTTTTCGCAATCAGTAGTATTAAGATCTACATTATTTAGTTTAAATATCGCATGGTTATTTACCTGTCCAACATTTAGAACTTAGCATTTGTCAATATTAAACTGCATCTGCCACTTCTCCGACCATTGCATCAGTCTTACCGGTCCACCCCTTTATAAAATAGTCAAACTTATAACCATTTCTTCTAAAGTGCAAAAGTCTAAGATTTCCACATGAATGTGACTTGTGTAAATGTACACTCAAGTTTACCAAGTGACTTAACTAGTCACTGAGGCTGATCAAGGGCACGATGATTATTAAGTTATTTGGTTTATACTGGGACGAAGATTGCACTCGAATTGCAAGGATTGTCGACATTCCAAGAGTCAAGAAAGGTCAAAGTTGACACTGCAAGAGATAATATGTCATATATACGAATAGGAAAATTGGTTTTAAAGTCAATCGAATACGTATATTGCAATTAAAACTACATGATAATTTACCCAATTTTACCAGAGAATAACAATCTACAATAGAATACACAAGACTTAAGAGTTTACAAAAGTAATTAATATAACAAGAGAATTCCAGTTATATTTTTAAGTTCATGAAATAAAGAAGTTCACTAACCAGTCTTTGCACGAACTACCGAAATTAAATCGATTAAGGACATATTTAACTCAGAGTTGTCTACAGTGCGCACTGTAATGATTCAATTAAATTAAGACAAACACGGGCGCACAAAATATATATCCGATATATTGTATTATTGTATTCACGTTTGTGCCTTGTGAAAATAATTATATAATAATTATATATATATATATATATATATATATATATATATATATATATATATATATATATATATATATATATATATATATATATATATATATATATATATTTATATATATATATATATATATATATTTATATATATATATATATTATATATATATATATATATATATATATATATATATATATATATATATATATATATATATATATATATATATATACATATATTTATATATATTATTTATATATATATATTTATATATATTATTTATATATATATATATATATATATATATATATATATATATATATATATATATATATATATATATATATATATATTTATTTATATATATATATATATATATATATATATATATATATATATATATGTATATATATATATATATATATATATATATATATATATATATATATATATATATATATATATATATAATTATTATATTCATGGGGGAGTGCTAAACACGTAGGGTTATGGAGCGCATGTGGGTGGCGGAGGGAATGCATTTCTGCATTTCAGGCTGAGTTCTGGGAACTAGAGCACAGATCCAGTTTCATAGATCAAGAGCCCCTCACCAGCGTCAAGGAACCTCCATTCAGGGGAGAATTGTAAAAAGAAAATTCTATTTAAAAATCTTAATAAAAACAAAACTGATTAAGAATTCCCCAAAAAATGCTAATGGCTATGTCTAGAAGATTCCCCTGTAAAAAAAATGTAATCAATGTACAGTTTATCGTAGCAACGCTACTTAAGCAACTCCATATCATGTATATTCTTGTTTCATCAACAAAAATCATGGCCACCACAACTGCACCGGATGTACTCAAATACGTAACACTCAGCTTAGCCCCATTTATATTAGGAACTCTCAACTGTGGGATGCTTAATATAGGCACTCGAGCCTTCAAACACACGAAGGCACTACGCAATAACCAGAGGCTGGGCGAGTCCAACGTCCAGGCTGATGGATGCTGCAGTCTTAGTGCTTAATTAAGCCAACGCGCACAAAGACGAACACTGCATCTCCCGGCCCTTCTGGCCTTATTCTGTGCACGGTCTTACCTCTCCATATTTAACTGAGTGTATTCAAAATTAGATGTGTATGCTTTAGGTAACCTTTGTATATAATTAAGAAGTGTCGTTTTTCTCAATACTTGTCCTGTCATTTTCATTGAGCCTAACAAACGCGAAATTTAAAAAAAAATATTATGTGATGAAAGAAAATTCCTTTTAGACAAGTTAGAATTTCAATTTTTAATGGTAAATCCTACTAAAACTACAGTAATTTCACCAACGTCATAATTTCTTATTTTCAACTAATGTTTTCCCTGACCGTCTTTGTCAACTGAATTTCCATATGAAGATAAACTAACATTAAGATTTTACTGAGCACAACCGCCACTGCGATATTTGAAAATAAATCTGATATTTGCAAAACATTGTCCCGGCAGGTTCTTACATGACTGTATTTTTTTTATCTCTAGCCTCAGTGAAGAGTCTATTCTGATGACATTCAACCAAGAAAGAAAATGATTAATCACTTGTGTTTTGTTCCTCTTGCCCCGAAGTTATATTCCATTGTTTCGGTTTAATGGTTCTCTTTGTCCTTCATAAACCTCATCGTATTTGTGTAATTCGCATGCATTCATTATCGTATATATCTGAATATGATTTTCTGTTCTTCGTTTCCAAGTCTAGAACGGGTTTATTTCTTTGTGTGCTTCTCCTTTCATTGTGATCGATTTTTTTGAAACACAAGAGAGACTGAGGCCCTGGGAGGCAAACCGACGAATTCATTATAAGTTAGTTTGGAGAATAACGACTACAGATTTTTGTAGCATATTTGCAAAAATATCTCTGCAACCCGCGATACACTTGTGATGAAAAAGGTCTCACTTTAAAGCAAGTTTAAGAGATTTTAAAAGTGATATGTGTAAACTCCATCAATTCTTTGTTTGGGAGGAAAAACAAGAATAATTGTTATAATGTAAATATGGCCTGGTGGCTAAAGCTCTCGCTTCACACACGGAGGGCTCGGGTTTGATTCCCGGGGGAGTGGAAACATTTCGACGTGTTTCTATACACCTGTTGTCTATGTTCACCCATCAGTAAAATGGGCACCTGGGTGTTAACCGACTGGTGTGGGTCGCATCCTGGGACACTGACATAATGTGCTCAAAATGCTCAGCATAATTAGAGGCTTTCTACATAGTAGTATGTCATTGATGTACATTTGCTTGTAAATAAAGATATTATTATTATTATTATTATTATTATTATTATTATTATTATTATTATTATTATTATTATTATTATTATTATTATTATTATTACTCATAAATTGAGATCGTTGTTTACGATGAAGTATACATTCTTTTCACTTTTCTATTTTGGTTCGAATATTTTATATCCATCCCTGAGTCAATCATGTCTACTTAAACTCATCCCCAATTTTTCCTGGCCACTTCGCCAGCCTATTTCTGTCACTCTGAATATTCATACACTCAGCTATAGATGATACTTTCTTCGTTTTATTCCATCAAATTCTACTTTTTCACCTATTAGTTTCACATCAAGATCATTGATAAATATTTTGAAAACAGTCGTGACCAGCAGTAATTCCCATGGTTCTCCATTATTAACTTCTAATCACTCGGAATCTTCCCGTTCAGTGCCACCTGTTGCTTTCTGTTGGTTAGAAAATATTTCATAGACCCAAAGTTGTCTCCAATACTGTGTTCTCTTTTGCTTTAGCTATAAATATTCGATATTGTATCCTACTGTATTCCTTCTGGTGATTAAGGTATATTGCATGTATACCTGAAGAAAGATCCGGGGTCAACGCCCCCGCGGCCCTGTCTGTGACCAGGCCTCATGATGGATCAGGGCCTGCTTAACCAGGCTGTTACTGTTGGTCGCACGTAATCCAACGTAACCCATCTTTCGTCTTACAAATTTTGTGGAAATTTTAGTGAGTTCCTTACATAATCTTTTCTCGAAAAATCCAACGCTGATTTGACCATTTTCACACAAATAAGTCTTCATTTATTTTCTACAATATACACTAAGTAAACAGCATCATAGTTGAGAGTTTCTAGCCTTTTGCCAACTTGCCTTTAATGATTTTTTGAACACCTGCGTTGCACACAGAGGTGGTGTGACCCGTGAAAGAGGAAATACTTTCACCATCATTCATTAAATCAGTTAAATATCTTTGCTACTTTACGCAAAGAAACTTTTGAAAAATATTTGCATTTTACCTCTCAAAATCCCATTTTTTTCCGTTTCCTTTTTTTTTCTCCTGCAGTCGTGCGTAGAAGGCATAGACTTCAAGGATATTATTAAATTAATGTGTTATATACACAACATTTTGGAACTTTGATCATCACTATATTTTTGAGAAACACGAGTTCAAATTTTACTTCCTTTTAGTACTTTATATATAAGTCATTGAGGAAGAGTTTAATATATTGCTAGTTCTATTACTACTGCATCTTTCTCTACTCCAATACATAACTTACTGTGTAAGATAGATCTTGAATAAACGTCAGGAGAGAAACAGCAAGAGAAACTTTGCAAACTATTTTAATAAATCATGTAATATACAACATTCCCTTTACCACTCAAAAAAGGCATCATAACATATCCAAAGGTTAAAAAAAAGTCAGATTTCTCAGTATAACTTTGGAAAAAAGAAAATACCCAGTTCGCCACTAGCAACCAACATTATGTGATTTAAAAGCAAAAATGTAAACCAATATAAACCGTTAGCTGGATCTTCTGTCATTTATCGAATCAAGCTCGCTGGGTAATTGCAAATCACATATTCAGAACTTCAACTGCAATGTCTGTGTAGAAGTCCATGTTTCAGAAAAAAATATTGAATGTTGCAAGAACAGTGAACATGAATGTGCAACAGTATATCAGAAAAGTATCTATGATATTGTTAAATATAGCAGTATACACACACACACACACACATATATATATATATATATATATATATATATATATATATATATATATATATATATATATATATATATATATATATATGTATATATATATATATATATATATATATGTATATATATATATAGAGAGAGAGAGACCCTCATCCTCAGAGAAGACAATAAACGTACCTCAGAGAAAACTCAAGGTTCTCCCCGGAGCTGTTTGAATATTTTCTTCTCCTACCACCCCCTATATGTTTATTATTCTATGTGAACATTTATTAATAAACAAAATACATTTACAGAAAAAAACATAAACATGAATACAATGGCACAATGTATCAAAGATGATGAATTTCCTCCAGCTCCTCCGAGGCTGGACGTGAGCCAAGTATGCAGCAAGCATTTCCCCTCTGGATGGCGATGCTGAGGCGCTGGAACATGAAAGTGGCTGCCCTTGGGTCCCTGGTGGTGTCGATGAGTCTGGAACCCAATTCTTTAAGGAAACGTGTGGCATTTTTTCCCCATGATCCCAAGGTCTCCGATCCCACTGGGACAAATTGATACTGTTGGCTAATGTCCCTGTACTTGCTGATCTTGTACTCCTCCCTGTGGTTAGCAGCTCCTCCCTGTCGCCCCACACTGTGACGGATATAGGTGTCAGCCAGTGTGGACACACAGGTATAGTCCCATGCTAAGAGCTTGCCATTCTTCCAAGGATAGATGGTGATCCCGTCGGGGCGGTTTGCTGGGTTGTGGGTATTGTTTGCTGCAAGTGATCGTGGCTCCCTCTCGGCAGGGCATCCAGCTGTAGCAAGGGTTCTCTTAATGATGTCGTTGACCTCGTTGTGTCTTGCATGCCAGCCCTTGGTTTTGGAACAGTTAAGACCATGTAGACCGTATTGGTCTGCTTGCACTTCGCCGCAAATACACATATATTCTGTGTGAATTGGGGCAGCAAGGCGCAGAGCCACTGCAATACGGAGGGTCTTAGGGTCGAGTCGCGTTCCCATTGCCGATATGGGAACTGTTTGGAGGAAGTCCCCGGAGTGAGGTGCACTCACAGCCTGGAGACGGGCAATCTCCCTATCTGATGTTGCAGCCCTGAGCATGTTGGCAAGCACCTTTTCAGCAATTGGGCTATCCCAGCTTGACTGTTTGAGAGCCAGTGCTGCACTAGGGTTTGGTGCTGGAGCAGCAAGAGTCTCCCATTCGGTGATGGCACTGACATAGCTAGGGTCTTCTATTCCTGCTGAGTCACTGAGGGTGTCAGGAAGAATTTGTCTTATCAACTCGTTTGATGCAATGGAAGAGGATAGGAAAGCTGGTAGAGCAATCTGGGAGGATCTGCGTACTCCTAGCCCTCCAAGCCTGACCGGAAGTGAGGCTTGCAACCACTGTCCATCGTCAAGGGAAAGATTCAATACACTCTCTAGCATGGCCTTCAGGAGAGAGTCATATTCCTTGAGTTTTGGACTGCTGAAGGCTGGGGAGCATCTCAGAAAATAGATAAGTTTTGGCGTTGACAGGCACCTGGTGAGTAGGTAAAAGGCGTCGTGTGTGTCAATGTCTTTCATCCTGCTTTCCATCGTCCGGAGGTCTGAGACTTTTTTTCCTAGGACCAGATCGATGGCATTGGACCCAAGAGGAGCACCGAGGAGAGTGCTATTGGCTGGATCAATGGCTCGTGCTCCTGGTAAAACGGTACTGATATTCTGTATCAACTGTTGATTGGTAGAAACTATTTCACATTTGGTGGGGTTTAAAGAAAGGCCCAGGCTTTCTCCCATGTCTTTAATTTTACTGATGTCCTCCAGGAGAGACTCTGTTGTGCCAGCCAGGGTACCGTCGTCCAGGAACCAGATATTGAGCTCGCTGGAGAGTGCCTCCGTGACTTCCTTGATTATATATATATATATATATATAATATAGGGGGTGGTAGGAGAAAATTCTCAAACAGCTTCAGGGAGAATATTGAGTTTTCCCTGAAGCAAGTTTATTCTTTTCTCTGAGGATGAGGGTCACTATAACAGTTCTAGAGGTGGTACCTCCCTATATATATATCTATATATATCTATATATATATATACATATATATATATATATGTATATATATAATATATATATAAATATATATATATATATATACATACAGAACAACCACTGTGAAGAAATTAGTGAAATTCCAAGAGATTTCGTGACTTCTCCCGTGTGAGAAGCCACCAAAGCTCTTGGAATTTCACTAATTTTTCATAGTGGTTGTTCTGCATATTGTGATACCACCTGATTACTGTGATTTTATTGCATATACTTTCTGAGATGCTCCCCAGCCTTCAGCAGTCCAAAACTCAAGGAATATGACTCTCTCCTAAAGACCATGTTAGAGAGTGTATTGAATCTTTTCCTTGAAGATGGACAGTGGTTGCAAACCTCACTTCCGGTTAGGCTTGGAGGGCTGGGAGTACGCAGATCCTCCCAGATTGCTCTACCAGCTTTCCTCTCCTCTTCCATAGCATCAAACGAGTTGATAAGACAAATTCTTCCTGATAACCTCAGTGACTCAGCAGGAATACAGGACCCTAGCTATGCCAGTGCCATCACTGAATAGGAGACTCTTGCTGCCCCAGCACCAAACCCTAGTGCAGCACTGGCTCACAGTCAAGCTGGGATGGCCCGATCGATGAAAAGGTGCTTGCCAACATGCTCAGGGCTGCAACATCAGATAGGGAGACTGCCCGTCTCCAGGCTGTGAGTGCACATCACTCCGGGGGCTTCCTCCAAACAGTTCCCTTATCGGCAATGGGAACGCGACTCGACCCTAAGACCCTCCGTATTGCAGTGGCTCTGCGCCTTGCTGCCCCAATTCACACATATGTGTATTTTCGGTGAAGCGCAAGCAGACCAATACGGTCTACATGGTCTTAATTGTTCCAAAGCCAAGGGCTGGCATGCAAGACACAATGAGGTCAACGACATCATAAAGAGAACCCTTGCTACAGCTGGATGCCCAGCCGAGAGGGAGCCCCAATCACTAGCAGCCAACAATACCCACAACCCAGCAAACCGCACCGACAGGATCACCATCTATCCTTGGAAGAATGGCAAGCTCTTAGCATGGGACTATACCTGTGTGTCCACACTGGCTCACACCTACATCCATCAGTGTTGGGCGACAGAGAGGAGCTGCTGACCACAGGGAGGAGTACAAGATCGGCAAGTACAGGGACATTAGCCAGCAGTATCAATTTGTCCCAGTGGGATCAGAGACCTTGGGATCATGGGGAAAAAATGCCACACATTTCCTCAAAGAATTGGGTTCCAGACTCATCGACACCACCAAGGACCCAAGGGCAGCCACTTTCATATTCCAGCGCCTCAGCATACCCATCCATAGGGGAAATGCATGCTGCATACTTGGCTCACGTCCGGCATCGGAGGAGCTGGAGGAAAATCATGATCTTTAATACATTGTACCATTGTATTCATGTTTGTGTTTTTCTGCACATGTATTCTGTTTATCAATAAATGTTCACATAGAATATAAAATATATAGGGGTGGTAGGAGAAGAAAATATTCAAACAGCTCCGGGGAGAACCTTGAGTTTTCCCTGAGGTACGTTTATTGTCTTCTCTGAGGATGAGGGTCCCCATTCCAGCTATAGAGGTGGTACTTCCCTATATATATACATTTATTAATATATATAATATAATATATATAATAAATATATAAGGTAGATGGGATACAAGGAGAATAGAAGCATCAGAGAAGAGAGAGGTGAAGGTTTATAAACTAAAAGAGGAGGCAGTTAGTGTAAGATATAAACAGCTATTGGAGGATAGATGGGCTAATGAGAGCATAGGCAATGGGGTCGAAGAGGTATGGGGTAGGTTTAAAAATGTAGTGTTTGAGTGTTCAGCAGAAGTTTGTGGTTACAGGAAAGTGGGTGCGAGAGGGAAGAGGAGCGATTGGTGGAATGATGTAAAGAGAGTAGTAAGGAAGAAAAAGTTAGCATATGAGAAGTTTTTACAAAGTAGAAGTGATGCAAGGAGGGAAGAGTATATGGAGAAAAAGAGAGAGGTTAAGAGAGTGGTGAAGTAATGTAAAAAGAGAGCAAATGAGAGAGTGTGTGAGATGTTATCAACAAATTTTGTTGAAAATAAGAAATAAGTTTTGGAGTGAGATTAACAAGTTAAGGAAGCCTAGAGAACAAATGGATTTGTCAGTTAAAAATAGGAGAGGAGAGTTATTAAATGGAGAGTTAGAGGTGAAGATTGAGACACTTATGCAGCATATGGGAATCTTTATTCAGGAAACGTTTCGCCACACAGTGGCTTCATCAGTCCAATACAAAGAGGAAGGCGTAAGGAGAGGAGGAGAATGAGGTAATCAGTCCCTCAACCTGGAGTCGATGTGTTCAGTCCATGGACTGAACACATCGACTCCAGGTTGAGGGACTGATTACCTCATTCTCCTCCTCTCCTTACGCCTTCCTCTTTGTATTGGACTGATGAAGCCACTGTGTGGCGAAACGTTTCCTGAATAAAGATTCCCATATGCTGCATAAGTGTCTCAATCTTCAACTTGTCGGTTTTTCAAACCATTCATCACAGAGTTAGAGGTATTGGGAAGATGGAGGGAATATTTTGAGGAATTGTTAAATGTTGATGAAGATAGGGAAGCTGTGATTTTGTGTATAGGGCAAGGAGGAATAACATCTTGTAGGAGTGAGGAAGAGCCAGTTGTGAGTGTGGGGGAAGTTCGTGAGGCAGTAGGTAAAATGAAAGGGGGTAAGGCAGCAGGGATTGATGGGATAAAGATAGAAATGATAAAAGCAGGTGGGGATATAGTTTTGGAGTGGTTGGTGCAATTATTTAATAAATGTATGGAAGAGGGTAAGGTACCTAGGGATTGGCAGAGAGCATGCATAGTTCCTGTGTATAAAGGCAAAGGGGACAAAAGAGAGTGCAAAAATTATAGGGGGATAAGTCTGTTGAGTATACCTGGTAAAGTGTATGGTAGAGTTATTATTGAAAGAATTAAGAGTAAGACGGAGAATAGGATAGCAGATAAACAAGGAGGCTTTAGGAAAGGTAGGGGGTGTGTGGACCAGGTGTTTACAGTGAAACATGTAAGATAACAGTATTTAGATAAGGCTAAAGAGGTCTTTGTGGCGTTTATGGATTTGGAAAAGGCGTACGACAGGGTGGATAGGGAGGCAATGTGGCAGATGTTGCAGGTGTATGGTGTAGGAGGTAGGTTACTGAAAGCAGTGAAGAGTTTTTACGAGGATAGTGAGGCTCAAGTTAGAGTATGTAGGAAAGAGAGAAATTATTTCCCAGTAAAAGTTGGCCTTAGACAAGGATGTGTGATGTCACAGTGGTTGCTTAATATATTTATTGATGGGGTTGTAAGAGAAGTAAATGCGAGGGTCTTGGCAAGAGGCGTGGAGTTCAAAGAAAAAGAATCACACATAAAGTGGGAGTTGTCACAGTTGCTCTTTGCTGATGACACTGTGCTCTTGGGAGATTCTGAAGAGAAGTTGCAGAGATTGGTGGATGAATTTGGTAGGGTGTGCAAAAGAAGAAAATTAAAGGTGAATACAGGAAAGAGTAAGGTTATGAGGCTAACAAAAAGATTAGGTGATGAAAGATTGGATATCAGATTGGAGGGAGAGAGTATGGAGGAGGTGAATGTATTCAGATATTTGGGAGTGGACGTGTCAGCGGATGGGTCTATGAAAGATGAGGTGAATCATAGAATTGATGAGGGGAAAAGGGTGAGTGGTGCACTTAGGAGTCTGTGGAGTCAAAGAACTTTGTCCTTGGAGGCAAAGAGGGGAATGTATGAGAGTATAGTTTTACCAACGCTCTTATATGGGTGTGAAGCATGGGTGATGAATGTTGCAGCGAGGAGAAGGCTGGAGGCAGTGGAGATGTCATGTCTGAGGGCAATGTGTGGTGTGATTATAATGCAGAGAATTCATAGTTTGGAAGTTAGGAGGAGGTGCGGGATTACCAAAACTGTTGTCCAGAGGGCTCAGGAAGGGTTGTTGAGGTGGTTCGGACATGTAGAGAGAATGGAGCGAAACAGAGTGACTTCAAGAGTGTATCAGTCTGTAGTGGAAGGAAGGCGTGGTAGGGGTCGGCCTAGGAAAGGTTGGAGGGAGGGGGTAAAGGAGGTTTTGTGTGCGAGGGGCTTGGACTTCCAGCAGGCATGCGTGAGCGTGTTTGATAGGAGTGAATGGAGACAAATGGTTTTTAATACTTGACGTGCTGTTGGAGTGTGAGCAAAGTAACATTTATGAAGGGATTCAGGGAAACCGGCAGGCCGGACTTGAGTCCTGGAGATGGGAAGTACAGTGCCTGCACTCTGAAGGAGGGGTGTTAATGTTGCAGAGTAAAAACTGTAGTGTAAAGCACCCTTCTGGCAAGACAGTGATGGAGTGAATGATGGTGAAAGTTTTTCTTTTTTGGGCCACCCTGCCTTGGTGGGAATCGGCCGGTGTGATAATAAAAATAAAATAATATATATAATATATATATATATATATATATATATATATATATATATAATATATATATATATATATGTATATATATATATATGTATATATATATGTATATATGTATATGTATACAGAGAAGATAATAAACGTACCTCAGAGAAAACTCAAGGTTCTCCCCGGAGCTGTTTGAATATTTTCTTCTCCTACCACCCCCTATATTTATATTCTATGTGAACATTTATTAATAAACAAAATACATTTACAGAAAAAAACATAAACATGAATACAATGGCACAATGTATCAAAGATGATGAATTTCCTCCAGCTCCTCCGAGGCTGGACGTGAACCAAGTATGCAGCAAGCATTTCCCCTCTGGATGGCGACGCTGAGGCGCTGGAACATGAAAGTGGCTGCCCTTGGGTCCCTGGTGGTGTCGATGAGTCTGGAACCCAATTCTTTAAGGAAACGTGTGGCATTTTTTCCCCATGATCCCAAGGTCTCTGATCCCACTGGGACAAATTGATACTGTTGGCTAATGTCCCTGTACTTGCTGATCTTGTACTCCTCCCTGTGGTCAGCAGCTCCTCCCCGTCGCCCCACACTGTGATGGATATAGGTGTCAGCCAGTGTGGACACACAGGTATAGTCCCATGCTAAGAGCTTGCCATTCTTCCAAGGATAGATGGTGATCCCGTCGGGGCGGTTTGCTGGGTTGTGGGTATTGTTTGCTGCAAGTGATCGTGGCTCCCTCTCGGCAGGGCATCCAGCTGTAGCAAGGGTTCTCTTAATGATGTCGTTGACCTCATTGTGTCTTGCATGCCAGCCCTTGGTTTTGGAACAGTTAAGACCATGTAGACCGTATTGGTCTGCTTGCACTTCGCCGCAAATACACATATATTCTGTGTGAATTGGGGCAGCAAGGCGCAGAGCCACTGCAATACGGAGGGTCTTAGGGTCGAGTCGCGTTCCCATTGCCGATATGGGAACTGTCTGGAGGAAGTCCCCGGAGTGATGTGCACTCACAGCCTGGAGACGGGCAATCTCCCTATCTGATGTTGCAGCCCTGAGCATGTTGGCAAGCACCTTTTCAGCAATTGGGCTATCCCAGCTTGACTGTTTGTGAGCCAGTGCTGCACTAGGGTTTGGTGCTGGAGCAGCAAGAGTCTCCCATTCGGTGATGGCACTGACATAGCTAGGGTCTTCTATTCCTGCTGAGTCACTGAGGGTGTCAGGAAGAATTTGTCTTATCAACTCGTTTGATGCAATGGAAGAGGATAGGAAAGCTGGTAGAGCAATCTGGGAGGATCTGCGTACTCCTAGCCCTCCAAGCCTGACCGGAAGTGAGGCTTGCAACCACTGTCCATCGTCAAGGGAAAGATTCAATACACTCTCTAGCATGGCCTTCAGGAGAGAGTCATATTCCTTGAGTTTTGGACTGCTGAAGGCTGGGGAGCATCTCAGAAAATAGGTAAGTTTTGGGGTTGACAGGCACCTGGTGAGTAGGTAGAAGGCATCGTGTGTGTCAATGTCTTTCATCCTGCTTTCCATCGTCCGGAGGTCTGAGACTTTTTTTCCTAGGATCAGATCGATGGCATTGGACCCAAGAGGAGCACCGAGGAGAGTGCTATTGGCTGGATCAATGGCTCGTGCTCCTGGTAAAACGGTACTAATATTCTGGATCAACTGTTGATTGGTAGAAACTATTTCACATTTGGTGGGGTTTAAAGAAAGGCCCAGGCTTTCTCCCATGTCTTTAATTTTACTGATGTCCTCCAGGAGAGATTCTGTTGTGCCAGCTAGGGTACCGTCGTCCAGGAACCAGATATTGAGCTCGCTGGAGAGTGCCTCCGTGACTTCCTTGATGACCAAACAAAATAGAAAGGGGGCGAGAGGGTCCCCCTGTTGCACGCCCTCACAGGAGTCAATTTCATGGTCCCCAAACAATAGTTTGGAAGTCACACTATAACACGATTCTATGAAGGGATAAAGGGAAGGGAAGTTTCTATAAACTGCTTGGAGAGCAGCATCCCTTCTGACTGAGTTGAAAGCATTGGCAAAGTCCAATTTGACAAAGGCTTTTTCATAGGACATGTTTTTGATATATACTCGTGCTGCGTGGGCAGCTGCTTCACAGCCCTGTTGAACGCCGAAACCGAGCTGAGTTGGTTTCAGCATTGCAGCAGCCTCTTGACTCACCCTTCTTACTGCAGCCTTGGCGACTAGGCGCCGAAGGGTGTTACCCACTGCAATGGGCCTGATTCCGCCATCCTTTTTCCGGAGGGCACACAATGAGGCACCAAAGAAAAAGGGTCTGATGGCCTCTGGGACACCGCCAGCCAGGCACAGGTTGGAAAATTTGGTGAGTTCAGACAGCAACCTCTCTGAAACCTCACCAAGTGCTGGATTGAGTATTTGTTTTAAGTGTTGAGGCCTTAAACCGGTGAAACCTCCTGCTGAACCCTGTGGAAATGACATAGCAGCTTTATACACATCAGCATCCTGTAAGGTTAGATGTTCTTCGCCTGCTGCAATGTCAGGGAGGTCAATGTTGGTACTGGGAGCCCTGGGTGGATGTTTGTCCTTCAGAGCTTGCGCCGTGCTGACGTCCTTGGGAGCGATGGTATCCTCACTGGTTATAAGTCTCAAAGCTCCAATAGTATTACCCTCTTCTATTTTTTTGCTAATTTGGGCTCTGATTTTTGAGGTGTCGGGTGTCCTGTTGTTGGCATTTGCCCGGCAGGTGTTTGTCGCCCTAGGGGGGAGACGGACGAGGTTGTCATCCCTTGGGAATGCATTTATTGCCCTAATAACATGTGTTGCTAGTGACTTGTCCCTCCTTGGTGGGACAGCCAAACAGGCATTGCCAAAAAGCAGCAAGTTGTGCCAGGATCTGTTGTTTGAAGGAGCATCGTTGACTTTCTTCAGAAGGTCAGTGAATTTGCTAGCAGCTTGAGGGCGAGCTGCTTTGGGGATGTGTGTCAGAGCCGGAGGAGAGACTAACCTTGGAACAAGGTAAGCAGTGCTTTACCACCATAGCACACCGGTCAATACCTTGGCACCCAGCTAACGCTAGACATTTTGATCCAAGGCAGCCAGGTTTCAGGCTGGTGGCTTCGGCACCTGCAGAAAGCAAATTTTCTGTCTGTATAGTGAGCATTAAACTCCTTTGCTGAATCGGCCAAACTTGTCAGTTTGGCTTATTCTGTTCGACACCCCTATCACAAGTCCCGTAGCCTTTACTAGTAGTGCTGGGCATGCCAAACTCATCACCCTAGTTCGAGCCTCCCGTTCATTTTATTGGTTATTCATTGACAGTTGTTTATTACGACTCAGTTTGAGGTAATACTGGTGCTGCATTCTCCAATATGGGCTTGACGTACAGTGTACAGTATCGTGAATGACTCCTTACTTATATGTCAAAACGTTATTCTTAGGAGTGTCAGGCTCCCGTATGCTGCAGTTGACGTGCACCTCGGGACGTGCTCGGTATGATGCTCTTCCAAGCTCCTTTACGCTGAGGGAGGTTTGCAGCTTTTGACTCATAAACCTGTACTTACTCCTTCTGCAGACTTCTTTTGTCCTTCCCCAATCTTCATGAGTTTGTACTTGGTGAGGTTGAACTCTAGGAGTCATCTGTCGGTCCACGTTTGCAGATTGTCCAGATCCTCTTGTAATCTTATCTGATTCTCGTCCGCTTGAATTCTCGTCATTAGTTACACATCGTGTGCCAACAGGGACACCTCTGAATGTATCCCTTCTGTCATGTGTGTGTGCGCTTGTGTGTGTACTTACCTATTTGTTATTAGAGGGAGTCGATTCACAGTTCCTGGCGCCGCCTCTTCGCTGGTCGCTACTACGTCCGCTCTCTCCCTGGTCCAAGAACAGGGAGAGTGGACCACCTTAAAGATCTATATCGCATCTGTGTGTGTGTGTGTGTGTGTGTGTGTGTGTGTGTGTACTCACCTAATTGTGGTTGCAGGGGTCGAGACTCAGCTCCTGGCCCCGCCTCTTCACTGATCGCTACTAGGTCCTCTCTCTCTCTGCTTCCTGAGCTGTATCATACCTCTTCTTAAAACTATGTATGGTTCCTGCCTCCACTACTTCACTTGCTAGGCTATTCCACTTCCTGACAACTCTATGACTGAAGAAATACTTCCTAACGTCCCTGTGACTCGTCTGAGTCTTCAGCTTCCAATTGTGACCACTTGTTTCTGTGTCTCCTCTCTGGAACATCCTGTTTCTGTCCACCTTGTCTATTCCCCGCAGTATCTTGTATCTGTCCTCCAGTGTCGTCAGTCCGATTTCCCTCAACCTTTCCTCGTACGACATTCCCCTGAGCTCTGGAACTAGCCTTGTTGCAAACCTTTGTACTTTATCCAACTTCTTGACGTGCTTGACCAGATGTGGGTTCCAGACTGGTGCTGCATACTCCAGTATGGGCCTAACATACACAGTGTACAGTGTCTTGAACGATTCCTTATTAAGGTATCGGAACGCTATTCTCAGGTTTGCCAGGCGCCCATATGCTGCAGCAGTTACTTGGTTGATGTGTGCCTCCGGTGACGTGCTCGGTGTTATGGTCACCCCAAGATCTTTCTCCCTGAGTGAGGTCTGTAGTCTTTTTCCACCTAGCCTATACTCTGTCTGCGGTCTTCTTTGCCCCTCCCCAATCTTCATGACTTTGCATTTGGCAGGGTTGAATTCGAGAAGCCAGTTTCTGGACCACGTGTCCAGCCTGTCCTGTATGTATGTGTGTGTGTGTGTGTACTCACCTAGTTCTCACCTAGTTGAGGTTGCAGGGGTCGAGTCCAAGTTCCTGGCCCCGCCTCTTCACTGGTGTGTGTGTGTGTGTGTGTGTGTGTGTGTGTGTGTGTGTGTGTGTGTGTGTGTGTAAGAAGCCTGCACCTCCAGTAAGACTTCAGGAAGTTCCTCTTCACAGTCTTCAAATATTCAGGACACATAAGAAACCTGAACGTTGGACAGCGATTAAGACCAGAAATCTTGTAGCATTCCAGAAACAACCCAGCGAGTGTGTTGGCTGCTAGACAGCTGCTGCAGGTCTTATAATATACCAACACAAACTCTGAGAAAAGGCTGAATCCACGACAGCCAGTAAGACCTCAGGGAGATGCTCCTGGATGTCTTCTTGTATTCCTGGTACAAAATTCTGAACTGCTCTGGAGCTTTCAAACAATTTAGAAAGTTTTGTATTAGATTACTGTGGGCTCCAAAGAACTACAGAGTGGGCAGTTTGTCGTGTGTTCTGCACGAGCCTAGGTGGGTAAGTTAACAATATAGTGATGTACCGCTGCTCGTGTATGCTTTAGCATTAGTAATGGGTAAGTTGTTAAACTAGACTTCACGAGCTTTATGCAGATAATTTCACAGTGCGTATTGAACAGCGTTCAGGTACTGGTGAGTCCCAGGATTCATATACATTCATGCTGAGACACACACACACACACACACACACACACACACACACACACACACACACACACACACACACACACACACACACACACACACACACACACACACACACACTCATGGTGCAGAGTGACCCAGTAGCAGCCTGTGAAGAGGCGGGGGCCAGGAGCTGTGAATCGACCCCTGCAATCACAACTAGGTGAGTACACACAGATGGGAGGAGTAGTAAGAGGGGAAGCGGATGACTACACTGTAGGAATACTTTATACTGGGGGCCCAAAAATTATGATAGCAGTGATGTACAATCCGCCATCGAACAGCAGGAGGCAGAGGAAAGGTTCGTACCCAAGGGCGACAGAAACAAAATGAAAACCAGAAAAAAACCCATGGTTCACCTGAAGATGTAGAGAGGCCAGATATATGTGAGCTAGAGAACTGAAAATGTATTGAAGAGAAAGGACCTGGGAAAACAAGATTAGCCTATGAGCCAGAATCGAATATATATAGATAAGGAGGGAGGCCCAGCAGCAATACGAGACTGACATACCATCGAAAATCAAATCTGATCCAAAGCTTCTGAATAGCTACGTTCATAAGTAAATTATGAGTCAAGGACCAGGTAATCAGGCTGAGAAAGAAAGGAGGGGGAGCTCACAAGAAACGACAAAGGAGTATGTGAAAACTTCAACACAAGATTTAAAGAAGTATTTTCAGTGGAGACAGAACTCCAGCAAACAGGAATGGAAGGGTACACTAGCAAGGGCTGGACACACTGCACACAACCGAGGAGGAGGTAAAGTGGTTGTTGGGTGAACTAGACACCTCGTAGGTAGTGGGACCTCCAGCATCTCTTCGTGGGTTCTGAGATAGGGAGCAACAATCTCCATCACCTGAGGTGTGGAAAACAGGAAATGTAGTATATTCAGAACATTAAGGTAGCTGAAAGCGAGAATATTCACGCACTCACAGATAGAATATTCAGGTAGCCTCACAGCTAGAATATTCAGGTAGCCTCACAACTAGAATATTCAGGTAGCCTCACAACTAGAATATTCAGGTAGCCTCACAGCTAGAATATTCATGTAGCCTCACAACAAGAATATTCAGGTAGCCTCACAACTAGAATATTCAGGTAGCCTCACAACTAGAATATTCAGGTAGCCTCACAACTAGAATTTTCAGGTAGCCTCACAACTAGAATATTCAGGTAGCCCCCTCAAGGGAGGTTCCTTGACGCTGGAATTGGATCTGTGCTCCGGTTCCCTGAATTAAGCCTGAATACCTTCTACATTCCCCACAAGCGCTGTATAATCCTACGGGTTTAGCGCTTCCCCTTGATTATTATAATTCAGGTAGCCATGGAGAACATTCAGGCAGCCACATAGAACATTCAGGTAGCCACGTAGAACATTCAGGTAGCTACATAGAACATTCAGACAGCCACATAGAACATTCAGGTAGCCACATAGAACATTCAGGTAGCCACATAGAACATTCAGGTAGCCACGTAGAACATTCAGGTAGCTACATAGAACATTCAGACAGCCACATAGAACATTCAGGTAGCCACGTAGAACATTCAGGTAGCTACATAGAACATTCAGACAGCCACATAGAACATTCAGGTAGCCACATAGAACATTCAGGTAGCCACATAGAACATTCAGGTAGCCACATAGAACATTCAGGCAGCCACATAGAACATTCAGGTAGCCACATAGAACATTCAGGCAGCCACATAGAACATTCAGGCAGCCACATAGAACATTCAGGTAGCCACATAGAACATTCAGGTAGCCACATAGAACATTCAGGTAGCCACATAGAACATTCAGGCAGCCACATAGAACATTCAGGTAGCCACATAGAACATTCAGGTAGCCACATAGAACATTCAGGTAGCCACAGAGAACAATCAGGTAGCCACATAGAACATTCAGGTAGCCACATAGAACATTCAGGTAGCCACATAGAACATTCAGGTAGCCACATAGAACATTCAGGTAGCCACATAGAACATTCAGGTAGCCACATAGAACATTCAGGTAGCCACAAAGAACATTCAGGCAGCCACATAGAACATTCAGGTAGCCACATAGAACATTCAGGCAGCCACATAGAACATTCAGGTAGCCACATAGAACATTCAGGCAGCCACATAGAACATTCAGGTAGCCACATAGAACATTCAGGCAGCCACATAGAACATTCAGGCAGCCACATAGAACATGGTAGCCTCACACCTAGAACATTTTAATTAATCAACAATCCCATGTTTTTTTAATCCTAGCAGCTGATGATGTATTGAGATATCATGATTATAAATTAAGATATCCAAACAGTTGGCACCACATAGTCTACAAGGCGGAAAAGTTCAAGTAACCCAACTAGTGGTATTTTCTTGTGGCATCTTCTCATTATATAACTAATTTACATTAAGCTCGTAATATTAAATAACAAAATGAATAGTGCATTAGTAGGGAAAAAAATGTATGTGCTTTTACGAAATATTTTCTCGTGCTAATTAAGAGGAGCCAAATTACACTAGATTAAGCAGTAATTTTCACAGAAATATATATTTAAAACCTTTATTCAAACATGGGAAATCATATTTTTTTTGTTCAAACGAGGCAGAAATAATTGTACATATGCAACATAGCAAGCAATGATTCACTTCTCTTAGTATGATTATTAAACCTCGAAACATGTGTGCAGTGTAAGTGACCCTCATAAATATGTGTTATTTCGAACTAGAGTTATTAATTTTCTAGATATATGTTGTTTGTTTTTAACATGTTAGAGAAAATTCAGGTTTATCTTCTGTTTGGTAAAATAATATAGAACCAGACGAGCCTGTCCCATGGCCGGTCTCAGAGAGTAGAGAAACTATTGAAACTCTTCAAAAGTATATCAAAGGTATGGTAATACTAACTGCCATGTTACGAGCTGCATGCAGGTTAGTTAGAATGAACAATATCGGCTCTGTTTTGACACAAACTGTAAGTTGGTCACGGTAGATCAATCCCGTCTTATGTCAGGTGCTATATGTAACAGTCTCAGCTAATGACTCATAGAATATAACACGGTAGTAAGCACAGTCACAACACATGACAGTCCCATTGGAAGACACATGACATGACACATCATAAGAGATAACACAACTCTATGAAACGATAAAGCCTTTCGGAGATGACACAACTCCTGTTTGACAGGTGAGGGAAACTGTGTATAAATTTCACAGTATAATCCGGAATTAACATTTCACACATCTAAAACAGTTTACATTATTGATGTACCTCGGAGACATTTAGGACTTTAAAAATAATGGGTCACCACATTAAATCCTCCTTCATTATCCAACGTCTCAGCTTCCCAACTCATGTCTGCACCTTCGATTTATGAGAGTTCATGTTTTTTTTAATTTTGTTAAATAAAATATTTCAAGCCAGTAACACTGGCTATATTAAAAGTGGACTGCATATTAAGGATTATTGAATGGGTTGCCATGAGTAATTTGAATTATTTTACATAGATTAAGTACATTATCAGAAAATTATAAATGATTCTTAAAGATTATATCTTACAATATTATGGGTCATCGATACCATGCCCAGCCCTTCTGGGGCAGGGTAGGTGCTTGAGCCCGAGCTTGTAGCTCACAAGACTGTCATTCCCATTAGCCCCCAGAGAGGCCTAGCTTGTGGCTAGGCCTGGGGACAGTTAGTCCCAAAGATGAGGAGGTACTTGTGCCTCCTCCCATGGGAGACTTTGGTCTCAGACACTCCCTAAAGAAGGAGCCAAGGCCGGGCCACCACTTGGAAAAGGCCCGGGCCGTGAGAATACCGGCGACTCTTTAATAATACTAATACATATAATAATATTATGGTCTTGACATATATCCTAACACCTCTCTAAGTATCTGGTAAACAAAGATTGGGCATTACCTACATACCTTGCCTGTGGTGTGAGATTCAATACACACTGAGAAGCGAACATATTACAATGCACGCGGCGATACCATTCTTCCTCCAGATAACACTGCGTCTCATTTCATTCTCATCGGCATTATTCCGATGTTTGCATTCTCTGTCTGTATTATTCCAGATGCGCTCCACATGAGCTTATTTCAAAGTGAGAAATTCGTGCCGATGCTATTTCTAATAGCCTCGATTATGTAGGATTAATTACAACACTGATGTACACATTACACCATCTTCGATTACCTCCCCAAAACGTTCTTGTGTACCAAAACATTTAAAATTAATTCAGTAGCACTTCCAGATGTGTAATACAATTTCACTATTGAAATATTAATTTCCTCCAAAGTTCAACATTTCTTCAGTCGGGTACAGAAAGTAGGCAGGAGCAGTAGAGATGTGAAGACGATGTAATCATTCCATCACCCTTGAAGTCGTAGATTTGAGGTTGTCAGTCCCTCAGCATGGAGAAGAATTCTGTTCCATAGTCTGGAACTATCTGAAGATCAAGCGACAGTGTGGAGACTTATATACTGTCGGAAGGAGAGGTGCAGAGTAGTAGTAGAGAGAATATAGCTGAGGGACTGACAACCTTAAATCTACGACTTCAAGGGTGATGGACTGATTACATCGTCTTCACATCTCTACTGCTCCTGCCTACTTTCTGTACTCGACTGAAGAAGCCTACTGTGTAGGCGTAGCGTTTGGGATTAAAGTTACCTGACTGTTGCCTATTCTAATTTCACTTTATGTAATCAACTCCTTACAGAATATCGGGAAATTATCGAGAATATTAATTCTCATTTTACAGAACATCTTTTGAAACTCACTGAAGATACACATCAACACGATTTTATATAAACATTATTATCTGCATCAATTATTACTCTCAAATCACAGGAAAATTATTAAAAGTATTAAATTTAAAATATAATGTTTTTTTCTTATTTTCACAAAACTGCGTTCAGTGAATGATGATGAATGTTTTTTTCACAGGGTGTTCTCTGTAGTGTATTCTTCGTGACTTATCCCCATCTGGCTCAGTCGTCACAGCTCCTCCACACCTGGAGTAACTTCAATGTCTCCTCCAGGAAGTGTGATCCTGAGCTGCTCCTGCGTTCTTGGTTCTCCGTCGTTGGTGAAATTTTCGTTTCTTCTTACATTTGCTGTAATTATCGTCCTCCTTCCCACCTTGTGCAGTCATCGCTTCTCTCCACCTGGGGCAGTCGTTATGGACCCCTCCAGCTGGTGCCGTCTTCGTGACTCCACTCCGGCTGGTACAGTCTCTGTGGTTCCTCTCATGCTACTGCTACCTTCGTGGCTTATTTCCAGCTGGTGAATTCTTGCTGGTTTCTCTCTAGCTGTTGCAAGCTTCTTTGCTACATCCTGTTGAAGTTATTATGGCTCCTACCTAGCTAGGTTCCTAACCTCTTTTAGGATTTGATGCACCTGTCCGACAGGTGCAGTCTGCAGGAGTTGCAACTTTTATTACAATGACTTCTTTTCTGTCTCATATTTGATAAGCCTACTTGGTATTTCTTTAGCTGGTATATTCTGCCCCAAATCTTACCAGTGAGTTACATTCTAATGTCACCAACGACACCTCTCCAACGGTTTGAATTTTGCAGACTCCATCAGAACAACAGTTTCTCAACCCATATTATATCCCGGGCACTTTCCCTTCTGGTACTATCTCTTCAACGCCTCCCAAGTTGCAGTAATCTTACCGGTTCTTCCCAGGCTGCTACAATCTTTCTGGCACATCCCCTTTCCTTGTGGCTTAGCGCTTCTTTTTGATTATAATAATAATAATCTGGCACATCCCGACCTGCTGAAGTTTATAGCTAGCGGCTGCCAGTTAACAAGGGTTCTATGTTTGGCCTAGTCGGCTGGGTACCTCAGAACACTGTCTGTCTGTCTGTCTCTATTTCTCTCTCTCTCTGTGCTGTATAGTCCTTGTGGCTTAGCGCTTCTTTTTTTATTATAATAATAATAATCTCTCTCTCTGTTTCTCTCTCTCTCTATGTTTCTCTCTCTGTTTCTCTCTGTTTCTCTCTCTGTTTCTCTCTCTGTTTCTCTTTCTGTTTCTCTCTCTGTTTCTCTCTCTGTTTCTCTCTGTTTCTCTCTCTGTTTCTCTCTCTGTTTCTCTCTCTGTTTCTCTCTCTGTTTCTCTCTCTGTCTCTGTCTCTGTCTCTGTCTCTGTCTCTCTGTCTCTCTCTCTCTCTCTCTCTCTCTCTCTCTCTCTCTCTCTCTCTCTCTCTCTCTCTCTCTCTCTCTCTCTCTCTCTCTCTCTCTCTCTCTCTCTCTCTCTCTCTCTCTCTCTCTCTCTCTCTCTCTCTCTCTCTCTCTCTCTCTCTCTCTCTCTCTCTCTCTCTCTCTCTCTCTCTCTCTCTCTCTCTCTCTCTCTCTCTCTCTATTTTTTTTTGCACAAGGTTTGACAAGGTTGAGGATCCCTAAAGCTTATTGACAAGCCTATTTACAGGTTAAATGATTCCTAACTTTATTGGCAAGCTAAGAGCTGTTACCTACATCAGCTCATTTGAAAGCATTTTTATTGTTATGAGACATACAAGCAGGGAACAGGATGAAGTTGGAGCCATCTGTGGGCCAGCATTTTCATATGATCAACTGACTTTATCTCGTTGACATCATTATGCTGTACGAATGTGTTCCATACTCGAGTCATCCTGGGTATATATGATCTCACATGGAGTGATGTTCTGGAGAAGGGTACAGCCAGAGTGAAGTTGCTGCTTTCTGCCCGTCTTGTGGCATAAAAGCTTGTTTCATGCTGTCCTCGAAGTAGATCCAAGTGTGATACTTTGACAATATTGGCCTTGTACATAACAGTAAGGCCACCCACATTTCTCCTGTGTTGAAGGCTCTGCTGAAATGACAGATCTATCTAGGATTGGTCCAGGCGAGAGATGAGACGTCTTGCTCTGTTCTCTACTCTGTCAAGCAGTCGCAGATGAGAGGGATGGGGGGCAGGCAAACCAAGAAAGTGGAGCATACTCAATGTGTGAGCGTACTTGTGCCTCGTACAGAATTTTGCAACCCCTACTGTCAAGCAGATGCGAGATATGGCGAAGTGCCGTAAGCTTCTTGGCTACCTTATTTGCAATATTTACAACGTGGTTCTTCATGGTCAGTTTGGAGTCAAATTTCACCCCAAGGATATCAACTTCTTTCCCAGGTGCCAACACCCTCCCATTCATCCTTACTACTGCACCAGCATTACCATCATGGTGCCTAGAGACCATCATCTGCATTTTCTCAGGTGCAAATGTTACTTGCCATCTGTTTCCCCAAGCTGATATAGCTCTTATCTGGTGATTGATGTAGCTTAGAGCAGCTGGCATTTCTTCTCTTGGATAAGTGAATGTTAGTGTACAGTCGTCTGCATATGCATGGGATTCTGGGATGAGATGAAGGAGGTCATTGAAGTAGACATTCCACGACAATGGTCCCAGCACTCTTCCTTGTGGAACACTTGCCCCAATAGGATGTCTTGCTGATTCCGTTCCATTGAGAACTACCCTTAGAGATCTTCCATGAAGGTAATCACTTAGAAGACATAGCGTACAGCCTGCAATTCCCAGTGCTTGAAGTTTTGCTAAGAGGTCCTGGTGCCACACCCGGTCGAAAGCACCAGCAATGTCCAGTGCTACCACACAGCTGACTTTGGATTCATCCAGTGACTGGTGCAACTTAGTAGAGGGTTAACATATGCAGTTTAATGTGGTCCTTTATTGACAACGTTTCGCTCACACACAGTAGGCTTTTTCAAGTCACAATCAGATCTACCTGGGGTGGAAGGTACGTGAGTATTTATAGTCAGGTTCAGAATGCTGAGGTCAGGTGGAGAATGCTGCATCTGATGACCTACCGGGTGGGGTTATAGTCTAAAATCTTGGGTAGATTGGCAGGGGTATTGGATAAGTTGTGAGCAGACCTTCTGCAGTGTTCTATGTTCTTGTGTGGGATAGCGATGAAGAAGTTTCTTGGCAAGTGGTTCAGCTATGTTATAGAAGCCATTGTTCTGGTTGAAATTGTTGGTTATAGAGATAAGCGATGATTCCAGGATTCTTCGGTATTGAGTGTTGTCTTCTGTGGCGATAAGTCTCGAGTTTCTGTAGTTAATTAAATGGTTGTGTGAATTGCGAGGTTGTACAGAGGCATTCCTTGTATCGTCAGTCCTGCTTGCATATTGGTGTTCTGAAATACGTGTTTGGAGGTCTCCATGTTTCGCCCACGTATAACTTGTTGCAGTCATTACAAGGGATTATGTATACCCCTGCAGAGGATGGAAGCTTGTCCTGTCTACTACTGGTGATGTCCTTGATGGTCGTGGTTGTGGAGGTAGGTACTTGGAATGATGCATTGGAAAAGATGTTGGAAACATGTTTGGCAATGGAGTTGGAGGGGAGGACTATGTATATCTTCTCGGCAGTCTTCTCTGGGTGTGTTGAAGAAGTTTAATGCCCGCCGTCTGCAGTCTTTGATGAAGTGACGAGGATAGTGGAGTTTAGAAAATACTTGTTCAATTATAGTGCATTCTTCCTCGAGGAACTCATTGCTGCAGATTCTGAGTGCGCGCAGGAAGAAGCCTATAATTACACCACGTTCAGTTTTGGTGTCGTGGTGAGAGTAGAAGTGGAGAAGATCGTTTTGGTTGGTTGGTTTTCGATAGACTTTAAAACGAAGTTCATGGTCAGCTTTGCAGAGAACATCAAGGAAAGGAAGAGTGTTGTCGACTTTAAGTGTGAACTGGACTGAGGGCTCGACCTGGTTGAGCTTGTCTTGGAGAGCTTGAACGTTGAAGCGTCTGGGAGTTATGAGGAGAATGTCAACATAACGGAGCCAGGTGACAGTCGAAGGAATAATGGTGGAGAAACGCTCGGCTTCCAGATGTTCCATGTACAAGTTCGCCAGGATGGCACTGAGTGGCGAGCCCATGGGTAGACCAAAAGTCTGTTGAAAGAGGTGATTTTCGAAAGAGAAACACGTAAAGCCGACACATAGTTCAACGAGGTCGATGAAATCGCTGGCTGGAATAGGAAGATCAAGTGAATCGTCAATTTTTCTGCGCAGATCGATGGCTTCTGTAGTAGGTACTTTAGTGAATAGGGAAGTTACGTCAAGGCTGGAAAGGCTTTGTACTTAATAGTAGCAGCCTCTCTACAACGAAAGCCAAACCTAGGCTGATTCTCTCTCTCTCTCTCTCTCTCTCTCTCTCTCTCTCTCTCTCTCTCTCTCTCTCTCTCTCTCTCTCTCTCTCTCTCTCTCTCTCTCTCTCTCTCTCTCTCTCCCTCTCCCTCTCTCTGCATACGATGTTGTGAGCTCTGAGACACACTGTGATGTGTGTATTATGACACTTGTTTTCGTAATATGTCTTTAGAAGTCATTTACAATATGTTTTAAATACTTTGGTGTTTTAATCACTGTGACGACCACTGTTGTGATTTCTCCTTTGAAACCGTATTAAGAGTACTGCAACTGTGTTACTGCTGTGATTCACAAAGTCGTCGGAATGACGACATAAGCCATTATGTTGTGGGTACTGTAATAAGTTGTATGAGGCGCCATGCGAGTACTGTTGTGTACCTTGTTAGGAGTACACAAGCATTATTATATGGGCACTATGATGTGAGAGGTATGTTGTGAGTGTTACGATGGTGCAAGTACTCTATTGTGAGTACTATAATGTAAGCACTAATGTAAGCATCACATTGTGAGTATTATGATATAGTATGTTCTGAGCACTATGAGGCAACATAGTACTGTGAGGTTATATATTGTAATAAATAAAAGGCACCGTGCAAGTATTATAGGGCATCATGCTGAGAGCACAGCGAGGCTCAGTTGTAAGCTGTATCATCTACCATTTACTGAGCACGCAGAGGCTTCGTGATGTGAGAACTGAAATGTTCCATGCTATGAGTAGTATTAGGATCCATGTTATTAGTTTCATGAGGCACTATGTTACAAGCACTAGGAAGCACTATAATGTGAGTACTCTGATGCTAAATGTTGAGTATTATGAGGCACCATGATGTTTTTCTTATTTATTGTAGACTCACCCTTGGATGCATAGGTAAAAACTGCACTTACCTTTCAGCTTAAGACTGGTTTCAACAGCCTCTCTCGGTTTCTACTTCGATGACATTGCAGACTCTGGTCTCCATGACTGGGTGGAGATGTTTTTCATAACTGTAATATTCCAAGTTATCCCTCTATTAATGATTAACCAATAACTTGCTGGTTGGTTTGAGCTTAGCCTGCTTATCACGACTCACTTAGGCTTCGTCTGGTAACCCATGACTGGACTTCGTAGAATCCTGCTGCTTAGTAAAGCAGAGAAGGAGACTTACCAGTGGCTCTAAAGTATAGTTCCTGATGTTAATTCTATTGTGCTTATGGAACCGATTATAGAAACATGATAAATAAGACATAAGTACAACTCCCTAATATCTTTATTCTGAAGATGTTTCGACAACCTTTATCAGTTTGCTACAGAGGTTATTGGTGGTGTTCAAACAAGACAGTAGAAGACGAGGTAATCAGTCCCTGATCCGAGGAAAATGGGGCTTCATAACCGCAAAAAGGTATACCTATTGTTAAATCAATGTGATTTTCTGCTGAGTGTAATATTTCAGTCCCCTCAAGACCATATATAAACAATTGGTTGTTATGATTGCTTGGGTATTTTAGGTTATTGACTTCTCCGAGAGGATTGAAATATAACTGGACCTTATATAACTAATTTACAACTGTACTGAAGAAATCTTTTCAATGATGCCTTAGGAATGAGGCTTCTGATCTCATTCAAACCTTCTACAATAACATTTATCTGCATTATCAACTTACGTTCCGCTCTGCACCTTGCCAGTTACGTGCATTGAGGTACTTGAACTGGGAGTATACAATACTGGGATACCTTCCACAAATTGCCCAGCCACCCACAATACTGGGATACCTTCCACAAATTGCCCAGCCTCGCACAATACTGGGATACCTTCCACACATCTCCAAGCCACCCACAATGCTGGGATACCTTGCACACATCTCCCAGCCACCCACAATAGTGGGATACCTTCCACACATCTCCCAGCCACATACAATACTGGGATACCTTCCACACATCTCCTTGCCACCCACAATACTGGGATACCTTCCACACATCTCCCAGCCACCCACAATACTGGGATACCTTCCACACATCTCCCAGCCATATACAATACTGGGATACCTTCCACACATCTCCTTGCCACCCACAATACTGGGATACCTTCCACACATCTCCCAGCCACCCACAATACTGGGATACCTTCCACACATCTCCCAGCCACAAACAATACTAGGATACCTTCCACACATCTCCCAACCACCCACAATACTGGGATACCTTCCACACATCTCCCAGCCACCCACAGTACTGGGATACCTTCCACACATCTACAAGCCACCCACAATACTGGTATACCTTCCTCACATCTCCCAGCCACCCACAATACTGGGATACCTTCCACACATCTCCCAGCCACCCACAATACTGGTATGCCTTCCTCACATTTCCCAGCCACCCACAATACTGGGATACCTTCCACACATCTCCCAATCACCCACAATACTGGGATACCTTCCTCACGCCGCCCAGCTACCCACAATACTGGGATACCTTCCTCACACCGCCCAGCCACATACAATACTGGGATACCTTCCACACATCTCCCAGCCACTCACAATACTGGGATACCTTCCTCACACCGCCCAGCTACCCACAATACTGGGATACCTTCCTCACACCGCCCAGCCACATAAAATACTGGGATACATTCCTCACACCGCCCAGCCACCCACAATACTGGAATATCTTCCTCACACCGCCCAGCCACCCGCAATACTGGGATACCTTCCTCACACCGCCCAGCCACCCACAATACTGAGATACCTTCCTCACACCGCCCAGCCACCCACAATACTGGGATTCCTTCCTCACACCGCCCAGTCACCCACAATACTGGAGTACCTTCCTCACACCGCCCAGCCACCCACAATACTGGAGTACCTTCCTCACACCGCCCAGCTACCCACAATACTGGAGTACCTTCCTCACACCGCCCAGCCACCCACAATACTGGAGTACCTTCCTCACACCGCCCAGCCACCCACAATACTGGAGTACCTTCCTCACACCGCCCAGCCACCCACAATACTGGAGTGGTGACGTGTACTTAGCTCTGTGAAGACCTGTTTGCGCGCTCTCTACGAATTGAAGCAAGATGCCCTCCATCGAGCAACTTTAACAACAGCTTAAGGAAGAATTGAGGATGGCGAAGTTAGAGATTCGGCGACTGACCGAGGAAAACAAGAAGATTCGTAGTAGTCCTCCTGTTTTGAGTCCTCAGGTCAAGAAGGGAAACTGGTCAGTGGCTGGACGGCAGGGAACGAAGTTGACGATCAAGAAGACGAATGGAAAGGTAGAAACGATGAAGAAGAAAGAGACTGCCGTGGAAACTGTTGTGGAAACATCTAATGCATTCTCAGTGCTACCCGACGAATGTGAGTCGACTACTGGGAACGTCACGACGAACGACATCAAGGAAGGTAAGAATATTGTTGTTGTTGGGGATAGCCAAGTTAAGTATATGGATAGGGCGTTCTGCTTGAAGGACAGGAGTAGGAGACAGAGAGTTTGCTTTCCTGGGGCTGGTAAGGAGGATATTGTTAGCCGTCTGGATGACATCATGAGAGGTAATGGGAGCAATCCTATTATCTGTCTCAGTGCTGGAGGCAACGATGTTGGCAGACGTAGGAGTGAAGACCTGATTAGCAGGTATAGGTCAGCAATTGAAATAATTAGGAGTAAGGGTGGAAACCCTGTCATATGTGGTATTTTGCCAAGGAGAGGAGTTGGAAATGAATGGTTGTCCAGGGCAATTGGTGTCAATTGCTGGCTGGACAAATACTGTAAGGAAAATGCGGTAACATTCGTTGACAACTGGGACCTCTTCTATGGCAGAAATGACATGTATGCCAGGGATGGGGTTCATTTATCTAGGTCTGGGGTGGTAGCACTGGCAACTGCAGTGGAGAGAGCAGTTAGGATTTTAAACTAGGAATAGTTAGTGGTATGGGTTTTGGCAGGAAAACAGTGAAGTCCCAGTGCAGTAATATTACGAGTTCTAGGGGAACTAGTAAGAAGCAGAACGAGGTAGATATTGAAAAGCCAGTGACTTTGGATGATAAGGACAGTAATAGGTTTAGTAGAAAAACAGAAATGAGCAGGAAGGGTAAAGAGAAAGGAGAGTCTTTCAATGTTTATTATGCTTCGAGTTTATTATGGACGAGTTGAGATTAGTTGCTAGTGCAGGTAACATTGATGTATTTGCCTTAACTGAGACGTGGTTTAATTCAAAAAGTCGGGACATGCCTGCGGAATGTCATATTCAGGGTTTTAAATTGTTCCAAGTAGATAGAAGTATCGGGAAGGAGGGTGGGGTGGCATTGTATGTCCGAGATCGCTTGAACTGTTGCATAAAAACTGGTATTAAGTCTGAATTAACACATAGAGAGTCTGTTTGGATAGAATTTTCAGTGGGGCATGAAAAACTGATTTTAGGAGTGATATACCGTCCTCCAAACTTAGATAGGGACCAAGGGATACTACTATGGGAGGAAATTGTTAAGGCCACAAGGCACGATAATGTAGTAATTCTAGGAGACTTTAACTTTAGTCATATTGATTGGAATTTCTTGACTGGGAATTTAGAATCATACGACTTCTTAGAAGTAGTTCAGGATTGTTTTTTGAAGCAGTTTGTGACAGAACCTACAAGGGGAAATAACCTGCTTCACTTAGTTATGGCAAACAATGAATCCCTTGTTAATAATTTAGAAATTTCAGAGGAACTGGGTGCTAGCGACCACAAATCAATTACATTTAGCATTGAATGGAAGTACGATAGTAGGGATAACTCAGTAACAGTCCCAGATTTTCGCTTAGCAGATTACGATGGGCTTAGAGAACACTTATCATCTGTTGACTGGGGTAACGAAGTGAGCTATCAATATGACAGTTTTCTGAACACTATACATGCTGCTCAAAGAACGTTTATCCCATATGAAGAAATTAGATCAAACAGAAATGACCCAAAATGGATGAATAATAGGCTCAAATATCTACTAGGGCATAAGAAAGGAATTTATAGGCGTATCAAAAGAGGTGAGGGTCATCTTATGAATCAGTATATTGACATTAAGAGGAATATTAAAAAGGGGATAAGAAAAGCTAAAAGGGACTATGAAATTAAAGTTGCTAGGGATTCTAAAACTAACCCAAAAAGTTTTTTCCAGGTCTATAGAACAAAAGTTAGAGATAAGATAGGTCCCCTTAAAAATAACTATGGGCACCTTTGAAATATAAACACATATGCAGTATAATGTGATCCTTTATTGACTACGTTTCGCCCACACAGTGGGCTTTTTCAAGTCACAAACAGAACTACCTGGGGTGGAAGGAACGCGTGGTAGTCCGGTTCAGAATGCTGAGGTCAGGTGGAGAATGCTGCATCTGATGATGTACCGAGTGGGGTTATAGAGTCTAAAAACTTGGGTAGCTTGGAAAGGAGATTGGATAAGTTTGTGAGCAGACCTTCTACAGTGTTCTTATGTGGGATAGCGATGAAGAAGTTTCTTGGCAGGTGGTTCAGCTATGTTATAGAAGCCACTATTCTGGTTGAAGTTGTCGGATATAGAAATAAGTGATGATTCCAGGATTCTTCGGTGGAAATATAAACACAAATGCAGTATAATGTGATCCTTTATTGTCAACGTTTCACCCACACAGTGGGCTTTTTCAAGTCACACACTTGAAAAAGCCCACTGTGTGGGTGAAACGTTGTCAATAAAGGATCACATTATACTGCATTTGTGTTTATATTTCCATTGTGTCGTTATTTTATACCATTTATTTCCAGGATTCTTCGGTATTGAGTGTTGTCTTCTGTGGCGATAAGTCTTGAGTTTCTGTAGTTTATCAAGTGGTTGTGTGAATTACGGTGTTGTACGCAGGCATTCCTTGTGTCGTCAGACCTGTTTGCGTATTGGTGTTCTGAAATACGTGTTTGGAGGTCCCTTGATGTTTCGCCCACGTATAACTTGTTGCAGTCATTACAAGGGATTATGTATACCCCTGCAGAGGGTGGAAGCTTGTCCTGTCTATCACTGGTAATGTCCTTGATGGTCGTGGTTGTGGAGGTAGATACTTGAAATGAGGTATTGGAAAAGATGTTGGAAACGTGTTTGGCAATGGAGTTGGTGGGGAGGACTATGTATCTCTTCTCGGCAGTGTCTTCTCTGGGTGTGTTGAAGATATTTAATGCCCATCGTCTGCAGTCTCTGATGAAGTGACGAGGATAGTGGAGTTTAGAAAATACTTGTTCAATCATCGTGCATTCTTCTTCAAGAAACTCATTGCTGCAGATTCTGAGTGCACGCAGGAAGAAGCCTTTAATTACACCACGTTTGGTTTTGGTGTCGTGGTGAGAGTAAAAGTGGAGAAGATCGTTTTGGTTGGTGGGTTTTCGATAGACTTTAAAACGAAGTTCGTGGTCAGCTTTGCAAAGCAGAACATCAAGGAAATGAAGAGTGTTGTCGACTTCTGTTACAAAAAACGCGATTCTAAGAGCTTAGAGATCTCCAGTGAACACTAGGAAGGAATGCCCTTCTAGCATCCAGCCTGTTACTGGGTTTTTGTAACAAGTAGTCAGTATTCTTGTCCAATTATCCATTAGAATTCAGTATGATTCAATAGTGCTTCAGGATTACAACTGGTAGGCTACTAACTAGAGAAATTAGAATTTAATAAATTTATTAAGTCTAGAGGTATATTATCAAATTAAATTAAATTAAATTAATCACAGTAATCAAAATAATATCACATCTCTCGAGTACAATATTATAGTGCTGAAAGCACATATCACATTTATAATTCTTAAGTACCGTCTGGTACATTAACATTTAATAAGATATTACAAATATGTACAAGTGTGTATGTATGTGTGTAAGTGCTCTAAGTAGTTCGCTATGCCTCAAGACTCGACTAGACTTAAACAAGTGACTGACAAAGTCCTCTAATAAACTAACTTCTTGACCGACTGGCAACCAGAACAGTCTGCTTGAACAACAAAAAAGAATGCTAAAGCCCAATAGCAATGCAACAAGCAACTGCGACACAGAATCAGGAACAAGGAGATAATATAACGACACTAAGTAGGGACCATCTGCAGATCCTCCACAAAAGTCACAAAACTCCCATACTACTGAATCTAAGTTCAGCATAAGAAAATCCCCGACTGTGATAATACACAGAAACCAGTACAAATTAAGTGAGAAGTTACAGCTCAGGACCTGAGTTACTCAGAGTGTCTATGAGACACACAACCTCAGTACAACGTCGAAAATCACTAAGTCTATACAATGATCTATGAACAGAGTTCTACAGAACTAACAAGAATAATGAGACAGACAATCTGTCCAACCACCAAGAGAGTCTAGAGCAGACTGAATACTTCAGGCGAGGTGAGGACACCCCCGCCTCAATCACGTGATAGGTCCATGGACAGCAGTCGCCCAGCAAGAAGCCGGCAATATAACTAGCAAACAGCGATAATTACAGTAGTCAGACAATCAAGACTTGAACTGAGCACATAATATGTTACATCCTACCTAACAAAGGAAACTACGTCAAATAACAACATAAAGCAATACATTTACGATTTAGCTATTATCGCAAATATAAGCAATATAAAATTAAATGAAAAAGTAATAATTATATATGTACATAATAATCATTGCAACCATTCAGGGGTTGCAACACCCCCCCAACACGACAGACGGTCGCACTAGGAGTTGCATTAATGTCTTTCACATTATTACTGATTACTCATATCAATACAATTTAATATAAATATTAATCAGAATCTCTCTTGTGCCAAGCACCTCTACAATTTCACAGCTTCCGTCACTAGGATATGCCCCTAGTACTAGGGCAGTACACAGTATCGTCTCTCTGCATACTCGTGGTTATGTACATCAGTGTAGAGACAGGATAGTGCAGACAAGGAGGGCACTTTGAGGCTCGATCATAGTAGAGGAGACTGCATTCCACTCTTAAGTAGTGGTTGTGGAATGCTATGCAGTATGGACATCTGAGTATGAAACAGCTTAAGGTGTTCAGTGAGGGGGGGGGGTCTGCGGCAGGACAGTGTTGCGTCACGCAGTGTTGCGTCACACCACACTACCCACTCAGCTTATGTCTCCTCCTCATACACATCATTACTGTAAATATATAAATATAATAATTAGACATAACATGAGTATACATAGTTAATATGGGCTGGAGGGATTACGTTACTTTACTGAATTTGACATAGCAAGTAACAAAAGGCACTTGGGCATAAAATTACGTTAATTTAATGTAACTGATAATTATTAAGGACGTGACAGAGCGTCAGCAATTACATTACAATGACCACTTATGTGTTTTATACTAATAGAATAAGGTTGGATTCTGAGGGCCCACCTCATGATCCTAGCATTTTTACTCTTCATAGTATTTATATAAGTGAGTGGATTGTGGTCAGAAAAAAACGTTAATTTTAAATGGGGAAGTGCCCAAATACACGTCAAAATGTTCTAAGGACACCACAAGAGCTAGAGCCTCTTTCTCAATAGTGGCATAATTTTTCTGGTGTCGTTTGAGCTTAGATGAATAGTAACATATAGGATGGAGAATATCAGTGGATGTTGACTGTTGGAGCAGCACAACACCCACTGCATAACCACTCGCATCTATATGTAAAAAGGGAAGATTGAAATTAGGACTCAGCACTGGAGCAGAGGAAAGCAGATGCTTCAACCTTTTGAACAAATCTGAACAATCACTAGTCCAGATGAACTGAACTTTGTTACTAATGAACTCAGTGAGAGGTGCAGGTGGAGGTGTGTGCGCTGGCTTGCCTGTCACTTGACACACGTGGCAATGTCGCACATGATCAGCTACTGTTTCCTTCATCTTTGGCCAAGTAAAATGTTTTGCTAGTTTACCGAGTGTCTTCTTGACACCCAAATGTCCTCCTATGGGACTATTGTGAGCAAAATAAATGGCTTGGTCACGAAATGTAACTGGTAACACTACTAGATGCTTGACTGTGTTGGAAACACTATCAGCTGACAACTTACATGTATTTTTCTCCATCAGTACACCGTTACTATAATAGTAACAATTATCGAGAACCTTTGCTTCACTCTCAGTAACTGCTATATCTCTCAGTCTTTCCAGTGACTGATCAACAAACTGATCCTTGATTAAATCATCATGAGTAAGAAATTTAACGTCAGTTGTATCCTGACTAGGTTGATGACCAGGGGGAGTCAGTGTTAATGATCCGTGGCGCAGAGCGTCACTAAACAACACATTCAACCCCAAATCATTGTCATCCACTAACTCAACAGGAGACAAGGATGGTTGTTGTATCTTTGACATAGCTCTAGTAATTGCGCTGAGAGGAAATAAAATAGGTTTATCTTTACAAGCTTCAATGGCATAATTATCATCAGTGTTATTATCAATCACAAGTGGTTCTGTACATATACCAGCATGAAGGATATCGTTCCCTATCAACAAGTCCACTGACCTGATGGGAAATACACCACTGGATATACCCAATGAAATATAACCAGTATAATAGCTTGTTTCAATGTAAACTTTATGCAGAGGTACTTTTATAACAGCCCCACCATAGGCATCTAATAATACATCTATCTTGGTATAGGTATCATCAGTTATGGGAAGTACCCCTTCTCTCAATAACGTGAGATAACTGCCAGTGTCTCTGAAAGTAACTATCTCAGTTAGATGTGATTCGTCAAATCCTACTTTACCGCTCAAAAAGTAAGGCCTCATGGCTGAACGAATCTTTTCGTCAGATACACTTTCTGATGCTAGTCATCTATCCTGAGTAACATTATCTAAAACAGTAGGATCAGAGGTATTACTAGGATTTTGGTGCCTTTGTTGCTCGGAAGAAGATACAACTTGTGTGGGGGCGCCAGCCGCACGACTGCTTCTCGTATCTCTTTCTAACTTATAACAATACTCTCTAGCATGTCCTTTTCTGTTACAATAGGTACATTTAACTTTCTTCTTCTCGATATCAGATTTCTGTCTAGCCACAGAGACAGATTCAGGATTGTGAGTTTTCCTGGTAAAGGTACGAGAAGTTACAGTAGCAGGTACATCAGGCCGGCAATGAGCAGCTGATTTAGGTTGCCAACTTCTAGGACAATTTTTAGTTACCTTGTTTTTCTGTTTTTTAGTACGTACAAGTTTGTGAGAAATCTCGTAATTGTCTGCTAATACTGCAGTTTCCAGAATATCCGAGGTAGTATGATCGATCAGATATTTTTGTATGTCAACAGACATACAGTTGTTAAACTCTTCGTGTAATAACAACTGAACAAGGCTGTCGTAGTTGTTACATTTAGCAGCTCTAGACCATCTCTCAAATGCAACTTTTTTCTCACGAGCAAACTCTACACAAGTTTGATCTTGTCGTCGTTGTAACGTACGAAATGCTCTTTGATAACTTACAGGTAACAAGTTATATGTCTCTAGAATAGTTTGTTTGACAGCGTCATAACTAATGTACTTGGCAAATGGTAAAGCAGCAGTACAAGTTTGAGCTCTTCCTGTCAAAGCTGTATGCAACAAGGATGCCCAGTGCTTATGTGGCCAGTTCATAGCACGTGCCTGGTTCTCAAACACATCAAAATAGGTGTCTAAGTCACTCTCAAAAAAATTAGGAACCATGGATGCAGCTTTCTGCATATTAAATGTGTCCTGTGATCTATCAGTCTGTTGTCTTCCCAGGCGAACATTTTCTCTCTGGAAATCTTCTTCGTTCAATTTCCTCTGTGCCTCTATTTGTGCAGTCTGCAACATAATGAGGCGTTCAAACCTCTCAAACTGTTCCTGAGAGATAGGACCAGTGGGTAATGGAGGAGTAAGGAATCTAACGTGGTCTGGACGGTTCATAGGTCGGACACCTCGTCCAGGCGTCTCTAGAGAGTCTAGATCTGGTCTAGGATAAGTAGATACAGGTGTAGCATACACAGTACTAGTATTTGGCTGAGTCAAGCTAACAGTTAGGAGGGAAGGCGTGAGCGAGAACTGAGCTACACTAGGCTCAGACACTAGGCTCACTTCTGAATCTGAATCATAATCAGACATATCTGTATGAGCAGGAAACAATATATCTTTAATTAACGCTCTGACAGTTTCTGCCGTGTAATTCCTGTTATACGTCACACCGAGATATTTGGCTACTCGCCAACACGTCTGAAGTTTTAATGTACTCAACTCAGACAAAGTCAGAGTATCAATTAACTGTTTCACTTTGGCATAAATCACGAAAATAAATGTACTACGAGAGAGTGATTATTGGAAACTATAATCCTAATAGGAATTTTAGTGTTGGTTGTCTTAGAGCTAGAACTCATAAACAGTATTTCCATCTCCTTGGATCAAGAGACTCAGTCAGGTACATACATCCACCTGGCATGTTGTACAAGACTAAACTCAAAGTCTTCAGATTAGGAAAATACTCAGAGTGTTTGATCATAGAGTTACTAGTATGTCAAACTGGACAATTTCTCCAACACCTTGGATCAAGAGCCTCCCGGACAGGCCCCCCATTTGTTACAAAAAACGCGATTCTAAAAGCTTAGAGATCTCCAGTGAATACTAGAAAGGACTGCCCTTCTAGCATCCAGCCTGTTACTGGGTTTTTGTAACAAGTAGTCAGTATTCTTGTCCAATTATCCAATAGAATTTAGTATGATTCAATAGTGCTTCAGGATTACAACTGGTAGGCTACTAACTAGAGAAATTAAAATTTAATAAATTTATTAAGTCTAGAGGTATATTATCAAATTAAATTAAATTAAATTAATCACCGTAATCAAAATAATATCACATCTCTCGAGTACAATATTATTGTGCTGAAAGCACATATCACATTTATAATTCTTAAGTACCGTCCGGTACTCTGCCAATCTAGGGATTGGCAGAGAGCATGCATAGTTCCTTTGTATAAAGGCAAAGGGGATAAAAGAGAGTGCAAAAATTATAGGGGGATAAGTCTGTTGAGTGTACCTGGTAAAGTGTATGGTAGAGTTATAATTGAAAGAATTAAGAGTAAGACGGAGAATAGGATAGCAGATGAACAAGGAGGCTTTAGGAAAGGTAGGGGGTGTGTGGACCAGGTGTTTACAGTGAAACATATAAGTGAACAGTATTTAGATAAGGCTAAAGAGGTCTTTGTGGCATTTATGGATTTGGAAAAGGCGTATGACAGGGTGGATAGGGGGGCAATGTGGCAGATGTTGCAAGTGTATGGTGTAGGAGGTAGGTTACTGAAAGCAGTGAAGAGTTTTTACGAGGATAGTGAGGCTCAAGTTAGAGTATGTAGGAAAGAGGGAAATTTTTTCCCAGTAAAAGTAGGCCTTAGACAAGGATGTGTGATGTCACCGTGGTTGTTTAATATATTTATAGATGGGGTTGTAAGAGAAGTAAATGCGAGGGTCTTGGCAAGAGGCGTGGAGTTAAAAGATAAAGAATCACACACAGGGTGGGAGTTGTCACAGCTGCTCTTTGCTGATGACACTGTGCTCTTGGGAGATTCTGAAGAGAAGCTGCAGAGATTGGTGGATGAATTTGGTAGGGTGTGCAAAAGAAGAAAATTAAAGGTGAATACAGGAAAGAGTAAGGTTATGAGGATAACAAAAAGATTAGGTGATGAAAGATTGAATATCAGATTGGAGGGAGAGAGTATGGAGGAGGTGAACGTATTCAGATATTTGGGAGTGGACGTGTCAGCGGATGGGTCTATGAAAGATGAGGTGAATCATAGAATTGATGAGGGAAAAAGAGTGAGTGGTGCACTTAGGAGTCTGTGGAGACAGAGAACTTTGTCCTTGGAGGCAAAGAGGGGAATGTATGAGAGTATAGTTTTACCAACGCTCTTATATGGGTGTGAAGCATGGGTGATGAATGTTGCAGCGAGGAGAAGGCTGGAGGCAGTGGAGATGTCATGTCTGAGGGCAATGTGTGGTGTGAATATAATGCAGAGAATTCGTAGTTTGGAAGTTAGGAGGAGGTGCGGGATTACCAAAACTGTTGTCCAGAGGGCTGAGGAAGGGTTGTTGAGGTGGTTCGGACATGTAGAGAGAATGGAGCGAAACAGAATAACTTCAAGAGTGTATCAGTCTGTAGTGGAAGGAAGGCGGGGTAGGGGTCGGCCTAGGAAGGGTTGGAGGGAGGGGGTAAAGGAGGTTTTGTGTGCGAGGGGCTTGGACTTCCAGCAGGCATGCGTGAGCGTGTTTGATAGGAGTGAATGGAGACAAATGGTTTTTAATACTTGACGTGCTGTTGGAGTGTGAGCAAAGTAACATTTATGAAGGGATTCAGGGAAACCGGCAGGCCGGACTTGAGTCCTGGAGATGGGAAGTACAGTGCCTGCACTCTGAAGGAGGGGTGTTAATGTTGCAGTTTAAAAACTGTAGTGTAAAGCACCCTTCTGGCAAGACAGTGATGGAGTGAATGATGGTGAAAGTTTTTCTTTTTCGGGCCACCCTGCCTTGGTGGGAATCGGCCAGTGTGATAATAAAAAAAAGATATTACAAATATGTACAAGTAAGTGTGTATGTATGTGTGTAAGTGCTCTAAGTAGTTCGCTATGTCTCAAGACTCGACTAGACTTAAACAAGTGACTGACAAAGTTCTCTAATAAACTAACTTCTTGACCGACTGGCAACCAGAACAGTCTGCTTGAACAACAAAAAGAATGCTAAAGCCAAATAGCAATGCAACAAGCAACTGCGACACAGAATCAGGAACAAGGAGATAATATAACGACACTAAGTAGGGACCATCTGCAGATCCTCCACAAAAGTCACAAAACTCCCATACTACTGAATCTAAGTTCAGCATAAGAAAATCCCCGACTGTGATAATACACAGAAACCAGTACAAATTAAGTGAGAAGTTACAGCTCAAGACCTGAGCTACTCAGAGTGTCTATGAGACACACAACCTCAGTACAACGTCGAAAATCACTAAGTCTATACAATGATCTGTGAACAGAGTTCTACAGAACTAACAAGAATAATGAGACAGACAATCTGTCCAACCACCAAGAGAGTCTAGAGCAGACTGAATACTTCAGGCGAGGTGAGGACACCCCCTCCCCTCGATCACGTGATAGCTCCGTGGACAGCAGTCGCCCAGCAAGAAGCCGGCAATATAACTAGCAAACAGCGATAATTACAGTAGTTAGACAATCAAGACTTGAACTGAGCACATATGTTACATCCTACCTAACAAAGGAAACTACGTCTAATAACAATATAAAGCAATACATTTACGATTTAGCTATTATTGCAAATATAAGCAATATAAAATTAAATGAAAAAGTAATAATTATATATATACATAATAATCATTGCAACCATTCAGGGGTTGCAACAACTTCTTCTTCAAGTGTGAACTGGATTGAAGGCTCGACCTGGTTGAGCTTGTCTTGGAGGGCTTTAACATTGAAGCGTTTAGGAGTTATGAGGAGAATGTCGTCAACATAACGGAGCCAGGTGACAGACGAAGGAATAATGGTGCAGAAACGTTCGGCTTCTAGATGTTCCATGTATAAGTTCGCCAGGACTGCACTGAGTGGCGAACCCATGGGTAGTCCAAAAGTCTGCTGAAAGAGGTGATTTTCGAAAGAGAAACACGTAAAGCCAACACATAGTTCAACAAGGTCGATGAAATCGCTGGCTGGAATGGGAAGATCAAGTGAATCGTCAATTTTCCTGCGCAAGAGATCGATGGCTTGTGTAGTAGGTACTTTGGTGAATAGGGAAGTCACGTCAAGGCTGGAAAGTTTCTTGTTCCTGATGTTGATGTTGCGAATGCGATTGAGAAGATCACCCGAGTGTTTGAGATGTGCTGGACTGATAGTGCCCAAGAGTTTAGAGAGGTGTTTTGCGAGAATTCCTGAGACCTGGTGGGGAGCACTGCCTATTCCCGAGGATATGGGCCTCACTTGATCTTCCCATTCCAGCCAGCGATTTCATCGGCTTTGTTGAACTATGTGTTGGCTTTACGTGCTTCTCTTTCCAAAATCATCTCTTTCAGCAGACTTTTGGACTACCCATGGGTTCGCCACTCAGTGCGGTCCTGGCGAACCTATACATGGAACATCTAGAAGCCGAACGTTTCTCCACCATTATTCCTTCGTCTGTCACCTGGCTCCGTTATGTTGACGACATTCTCCTCATAACTCCTAAACGCTTCCATGTTAAAGCTCTCCAAGACAAGCTCAACCAGGTCGAGCCTTCAATCCAGTTCACACTTGAAGAAGAAGTCGACAACACTCATCCTTTCCTTGATGTTCTGCTTTGCAAAGCTGACCACGAACTTCGTTTTAAAGTCTATCGAAAACCCACCAACCAAAACGATCTTCTCCACCTTTACTCTCACCACGACACCAAAACCAAACGTGGTGTAATTATAGGCTTCTTCCTGCGTGCACTCAGAATCTGCAGCAATGAGTTTCTTGAAGAAGAATGCACGATGATTGAACAAGTATTTTCTAAACTCCACTATCCTCGTCACTTCATCAGAGACTGCAGACGACGGGCATTAAACATCTTCAACACACCCAGAGAAGACACTGCCGAGAAGAGATACATAGTCCTCCCCATCAACTCCATTGCCAAACACGTTTCCAACATCTTTTCCAATACCTCATTTCAAGTATCTACCTCCACAACCACGACCATCAAGGACATTACCAGTGATAGACAGGACAAGCTTCCACCCTCTGCAGGGGTATACATAATCCCTTGTAATGACTGCAACAAGTTATACGTGGGCGAAACATCAAGGGACCTCCAAACACGTATTTCAGAACACCAATACGCAAGCAGGTCTGACGACACAAGGAATGCCTGCGTACAACACCGTAATTCACACAACCACTTGATAAACTACAGAAACTCAAGACTTATCGCCAGAGAAGACAACACTCAATACCGAAGAATCCTGGAATCATCACTTATTTCTATATCCGACAACTTCAACCAGAATAGTGGCTTCTATAACATAGCTGAACCACTTGCCAAGAAACTTCTTTATCGCTATCCAACATAAGAACACTGTAGAAGGTCTGCTCACAAACTTATCCAATCTCCTTTCCAAGCTACCCAAGTTTTAAGACTATATAACCTCACTCGGTACATCATCAGATGCAGCATTCTACACCTGACCTCAGCATTCTGAACCGGACTATAAATACTCGCGTTCCTTCCACCCCAGGTAGAACACTTCGACAGTGTGAAGCGATCAAGCGACTTAGCTCGAGTGGTGACGTGTGCTTACGTAACACATCGACGATCTCGCCTCTCTCGAAATTACCCCGTGTTGAGTAGTGCTTTGAGTAGCGCTTGCTGGACCTTCGTCTTCCTCTCCACCATCAGGATTGGTGCGTCGGTGGTTGCCGACCGAAGGGCAGGAAGCCTCTTGCTGCCTGAATTCTCTTCGCCTGTTGACTGCACGCCATACAGCCAGTCTCGCCACCACTCAGGATATACAGTGCTCCATCAAGCTACAGTTCAACTCCTCAGTGTCCTGCGCCAGGCAAGTACGTGTGTCTACTTACACGTACCTGCCTAGCTGAGTACTCTCACTTTTTGGCCGATTGTCACCTCCAATTACATCTTTTCGTAATTAGACGATGCCTTCGTTGCCTTCCACCTCCCACCCCCCTTCCACTCTCCCCCAACCTCCCACACCTGCCTCTGCTTCTACTAAATCCAATTCCTTCTCGCTAAACCTCAAATTTTCTAATCCTGATGCCACTATCTGTCCGGAAAATTTATTATATCAGATCACTGGTGCACCTCAACTTAAAGTCTTCAAAACCAACTCAGGCTTCAAACTCCTTCTTGACAAACATTCCTACGAAGCGTACACCTCAAGCGATACCAGACAAAAACTTCTCAACGCAGGCTTCACCATTATTTGGACTCCTGAGCACCGTGCCAAAAGCACAGTCATTGCTAAACACGTAGACTACTCTCTCCTGACAGCCTATGACACAGACAAAGAAGACTTAATAAAAGATATCAGTACTAAGAACAAAGTCTCTGTTGACGATATTTACAGACCAGAAAACTCTACCATTCTCAAAATACGCTGTTCTACTCCTGCTGACGCCTCTACACTCTTCAGTCAAGGAATCTTTGCCAAGACCATCCGCATTCCTCCAAACGCTCTCTTCACTCCGAACTTCCACCCAATCACACAATGTCTTAAATGCTACAAATTCGGCCACGACAAAAACACATGCACATTTACACAAGTCTGCTCCAGATGTTCAGCAACTGGCCACCTCTGGAATACTTGCAACCTCCCCCTTAAATGTTCTAACTGCGGCGGGTCACACACTGCAGTTGCAAATTCCTGCCCTTCTAGAAAGCACATTCTCTCCTCCCTCAGAGCAAACCAACCTCCCTCCCTACCCAACCCCTTCCCTGCTCCTCCCTCCCCTTCCTTACCTCCCTCCCCTTCCACACCTCCCTCCCCTACCCCCAATGCCTGGGCCTCCCCACGCACTTGGTCTACCTCTTCTACTCTACACACATCAAACACCAACACACAGACTACAAGCACTTCTCCTTCTACACCCACACTAGACTACAAAACTAACTGTCAACTTGCCACTGCTGCCCACTCTGCGATGGTAATCTCGCAAGCTTACCAATCAGACTACTCACATGTCCTTAACCTAATCTTGTCTGCTAACAATCTTCCGTCTTTAATTATCCCTCCTTCCTGCTTCTCTTCCAAGCCTCCTACAACCTCTCCCTCCTTCCTCTCTCCCACCCCCCCACTTCCTACTCCCACCAGCTCTCCTCCACTACCTCTCTTCACTACTTCTACACCTCCCACCAACACCCCTACTGCTACTGCTACGACCACCCCTCCCCCCACTTCCTTACCCACTTCATCCCCTTCCAAAGCTTCCACTTCCTCACAGCTTACCAAAACTTCCACTTCCTCTGCATCCACCTTCGCCCACTCCACCATAACCAAAACCTCATCCAGGTCCAACTCCACCTCCTCCAGACAAAATCCACTCAAACCTAAACCTACCCCAAGTTCTAACGGACAGACCAAAGAACATAAAAACAGATCCATCTCTTCCTCCCCCTCCAGGAAACGGGTCCGTAGCACCTACAAACACACATCCACTGATGGCACCACTATCACGGGCTTTAATCCAAACTCCTCCCCCGACATTAACTTTGCTAAGACGAAACCATTAAATCACGTTTAAGGCGATTCAGTTCAACGTACGTTCTTACTTTACAATTAGACACCTACTGGCCGAGCTCCTTGAAGCAGAGAGGCCAGATATTGTTTTGCTAAACAGTACCTGCCTCAAAGCCCCTCAATGTATCCGCCATTATGGTTATACTGCACTACAGTCCCCCTATGATCCCCACGATGGGGTTGCCATCCTTGTCAATTCCAACATAAAACATGAATTTCTCCCAATCCCTTTTATTCACCAACACTGTCTTGCGGTCAGAATACACACCCACCTTGGCCCCTTTATCTTTTTCACCACCTATGCTCGCCCAAACACTACTCTCAACATACACGACCTCTCCTTAGTCTTCAACTACACCAACACACCAACTTACCTACTAGCTGACATGAATGCCAAACACACTGCCTTTCATCACACCAGTAACAACCAACTTGGTCACCAATTACTCAACTTCACAAACCATAAACACCTAATTCATCTTGGCCCAGACTTCAATACCTTCTTCAACCACACGGGCCAAGGCAAACCAGACATCATTCTGGCAAACCGAGCCAGCTCTCTATTTCAACATTACATCTCACCTGGCCCTATTACAGGCTCTGATCACATCCCAGTCATCTTACACATCTCCTCCAACCCTATCCTCATTCCAACCACACCTTCATTCTCCTACAAGAACGCTGACTGGGATGCTTTCAAACAACACATAGACAATATTAACCTCACCTATGACTACAACAACAAACCTATCTCTGACATCGATACTCAACTTGATCTCATCCAGGACACCATTACACAAGCAGCCAACATCGCAATACCAAAGATAACTCACACCACTCGTTATTCCTTCAAACCGTCACTCAGAACAAGAAGACTAATTATCTGCTACCACAACCGCTTCCTCTACAACACACATAGATTTAATCAAGTCCGATTAGATCTCACTTACCTTAGAAACAACATTTTACACAGCCTAGACCAAGACCACAACAATCACTGGTCACGACTAATACAACAAGCGGACAGGCAGCGTGTTAAAAACACTAAAGCCTTCTGGAACTTTATCAAAAAAATCAGAGGCACTACTCCCACCAACAAATTCAAACACATCACCCACAACAACACACACATCTCAGACCCACAGGCTGCTACCAACATCTTCAAACACATCTGGGAGAACATCTTCCACGCTCACCCACCTCACCCTAACGTTATTCAACACATTCAGAACATAGAACACTGGAACACTGCACACACACAAGAAACAACACCAGACAGCCACATACATCTAGACACTCTTACCTCCTCCCAAGAACTCGACTCTCCTTTCACCAACACAGACATTAAAACTCTCCTCAGACACCTTCCTCCAAAGGCTCCTGGTGCCTCTGGCCTAAACCATATTATCCTGAAACACCTTCCTGACTCTATCATTACTGCCTACACAAACCTCCTCAATGCCTCCCTTGCCTCTGGATACTTCCCTTCCCTCTTCAAAGCTGCTACTGCTATCCTCCTTCCTAAACCCAATAAAGACCACTCTGACCCTAGAAACTATCGCCCTATCAGCCTCCTCGAAACTTTAGGAAAACTCTTTGAAAAACTCATTAATCATCGCCTTCGCAGATACCTGGAACATAATTCTCTACTTTCAGATGGTCAGTTTGGCTTCAGAACACACAGATCCACACAGGATGCCATTAACATCATTCTCAACTACATCCACATAAACACAAAACAAAGAAACAGGACAGCCCTGGTTGCAAAAGACGTTGAAAAAGCTTTTGACACTGTGTGGCACGAGGGGCTCAAGTACAAACTCTGCACTAACTTCAACCTGCCTCTCAATACTCGTAAACTCCTCTGCAACTTCCTAGACGGCCGTACCATGAGAATCAAATTCCAAGGCTGTTACTCTGACTACTTCACACTAAATGCTGGAGTACCCCAGGGATCTGTCCTTTCTCCTACCCTCTACATTTTATACACTAACGACATTCCAACACCTATATACCACAACTCCATCACACTAGCCTATGCAGACGACATTACACAACTTATCACTCATGCCAATATAGATACACTCACACACAAAACACAAAATGAGGTTGACAGGATAGCCATCTGGGAACAAAAATGGAGGATCAAAACCAATGCAGCAAAATCCAGCATTACGTATTTTAACTACAGGAAACGTGATCCTCCATTACCTGTCGAACTCAGAACAGCTGACACCCGCACTTACTTCCCTATCACACAATCTGTCACTGTCCTTGGCGTTAATCTTGACTACCTTCTTCGTTTACACGGACACATTCACTCAAGGCATGCAATAGCTAGTAAGGCCCTTGCGGGCCTCTACAAGCTGAAACATGCCTCTCAACGCACCAAACTACACCTCTACAAATCCCTAATACGTCCTCTGATAACTTACTCTCCTCTAGCCCTCTCTCTTGAAGCAAAAACAAACTTACTTAAACTGCAGCGTGTCCAGAACAAGGCGCTGCGCTGGGTGCTTGATGTCAGATGGGAGGACTTCACCACAAGCGAGTCTCTCCATGCCCAGTTAGACGTCCCTGCGCTGAATCTGTACTGGAAGAGGCTCAGTGACAGACAGATAGACAAACTTGAGACACGACATGACTACTGGACCTCTCTCCTTGACGAAGACATTCGCAGACCCACAAACCAACACAACCTTTTCTACTCCTTGCATGATCCTGCTCCTAACCCTACTTACAAATAACCTTGGATCCGCTGACAGGTACCTTCTAAGACAGGTACCATTCTCTGACCCACGTTCGCCTTAGCTTTTTTGGGTTAAGACATGACTCAGTTCTGCACTCCTCTCTAGCTCTAAAGGTCGCAAGTCCCTTACTCCCAGCTCACCCCACCGGAGTCCCAACAGAAGAACCGGAATTTCTCTTTTCAATATCTGTCCCACGATCGCCTTTGCTGCTGGGTTAAGCCCTGGCTCTATTTCTACGACTAAGAACACTCCTCTCCAGCACTATTCTTCGTCTGTCCCGTCTTCCCCGCTCATCCCATTTGGGATCTTACCTGAACTTTCGTTCGTTCGTTCACCCCAGGTAGTTCTGTTTGTAACTTGAAAAAGCCCACTGTGTGGGCGAAACGTAGTCAATAAAGGATCACATTATACTGCATATGTGTTTACAATTCCATTGTGTCGGTATTTTATACCATTTATTTCCATCTATGGGTACCTATGAAATGTGCTCGATTTTAAATAATTATTTTCTCTCAGTTTTTACACAGGAAGACACTAACAATATTCCAGTAATTAATTTTTATAATGGGCTAGAAGAAGTTAAATTATGTAACATCACAGTCACTAGTGAAATGATTCTGAAGCAGATAGACAGACTGAAGCAAAATAAGTCGCCGGGTCCTGATGAGGTTTTTTCAAGGGTTCTTAAGGAATGCAAAATGGAACTCTGTGAACCATTAACTAATATTTTTAATTTATCTCTTCAAACAGGTGTAGTGTCTGATATGTGGAAGATGGCTAATGTAATTCCTATTTTTAAAACAGGGGACAAGTCGTTACCGTCAAATTACCTCCCAATAAGCCTGACCTCAATTGTAGGCAAATTACTAGAGTCAATTATAGCTGAGATTATAAGAAGCCATCTCGATAAGCATAGCTTGATTAATGATACTCAGCATGGATTCACAAGAGGCCGGTCTTGTCTAACTAATTTATTAACTTTCTTCAGTAAAGCTTTTGAGGCTGTTGACCACGATAAAGAATTTGATATTATTTACTTAGATTTTAGTAAGGCTTTTGATAGAGTTCCGCACCATAGACTGTTAAAGAAAGTGGCAGCTCATGGCATTGGGGGAAAAGTGTTCTCGTGGATCGAGTCATGGCTCACTGACAGGAAGCAGAGAGTGTCCATCAATGGGGTTAAATCCGAGTGGGGATCTGTAACAAGTGGCGGAAAGGAGGAACACTGCAGCAGGCCTGTTGGCCCATACTAGGCAGGTCCTTTACAATTCATCCCACTAACAAAACATTTGCCCAACCCAATTTTCAATGCCACCCAAGAAATAAGCTCTGATGTGAAAGTCCCACTCAAATCCAACCCCTCCCACTCATGTACTTATCCAACCTAAATTTGAAACTACCCAAAGTCCCAGCCTCAATAACCCAACTAGGTAGACTGTTCCACTCATCAACTATCCTATTTCCAAACCAATACTTTCCTATGTCCTTTCTAAATCTAAACTTATCTAATTTAAATCCATTACTGCGGGTTCTCTCTTGGAGAGACATCCTCAAGACCTTATTATTATCCCCTTTATTAATACCTATCTTCCACTTATACACTTCGATCAGGTCTCCCCTCATTCTTCGTCTAACAAGTGAATGTAACTTAAGAGTCTTCAATCTTTCTTCATAAGGAAGATTTCTAATGCTATGTATTAATTTAGTCATCCTACGCTGAATGTTTTCTAACGAATTTATGTCCATTCTGTAATATGGAGACCAGAACTGAGCTACATAATCTAGGTGAGGCCTTACTAATGATGTATAAAGCTGCAGTATGACCTCTGGACTTTTGTTGCTTACACTTCTTGATATAAATCCCAGTAATCTATTTGCCTTATTACGTACGCTTAGGCATTGCTGTCTTGGTTTAAGGTTGCTGCTCACCATAACCCCCAAGTCCTTTTCGCAATCTGTATGGCTAAGTTCTACATCATTTAACTTATAAGTACTAGGGTTATGGGCACTCCCAAGCTTCAGAACCTTGCATTTATCTACATTGAACTGCATCTGCCACTTTTCTGACCAAGAATAGAGTTTGTTTAAATCCTCCTGAAGTTCCATAACATCTACGTTTGAATCAATTATCCTACCTATCTTTGTGTCATCGGCGAATTTGCTCATATCACTAGTAATTCCCTCATCAAGATCATTGATATATATTATAAACAACAACGGTCCCAAGACTGATCCCTGTGGAACGCCACTTGTTACAGATCCCCACTCGGATTTAACCCCATTTATGGACACTCTCTGCTTCCTGTCAGTGAGCCATGACTCGATCCAATAGAGCACTTTTCCCCCAATGCCATGAGCTGCCACTTTCTTTAACAGTCTATGGTGCGGAATTCTATAAAAACCTTACTAAAATCTAAGTAAATAATATCAAATTCTTGATCGTGGTCAACAGCCTCAAAAGCTTTAGTGAAGAAAGTTAAGAAATTAGTTAGACAAGCCCGGCCTCTTGTGAATCCATGCTGAGTATCATTAATCAAGCTATGCTTATCGAGATGGCTTCTTATAATCTCAGCTATAATTGACTCTAGTAATTTGCCTACAATTGAGGTCAGGCTTATTGGGCGGTAATTTGACAGTAACGACTTGTCCCCTGTTTTAAAAATAGGAATTACATTAGCCATCTTCCACATATCAGACACTACACCTGTTTGAAGAGATAAATTAAAAATATTAATGGTTCACAGAGTTCCATTTTGCATTCCTTAAGAACCCTTAAAAAAACCTCATCAGGACCCGGCGACTTATTTTGCTTCAGTCTGTCTATCTGCTTCACAACCATTTCACTAGTGACTGTGATGTTACATAATTTATCTTCTTCTAGCCCACTATAAAAATTAATTACTGGAATATTGTTAGTGTCTTCCTGTGTAAAAACTGAGAGAAAATAATTATTAAAAATCGAGCAGATTTCATTCTCTTTGTCAGTAAGGTGCCCATAGTTATTTTTAAGGGGACCTATCTTATCTCTAACTTTTGTTCTATAGACCTGGAAAAAACTTTTTGGGTTAGTTTTAGAATCCCTAGCAACTTTAATTTCATAATCCCTTTTAGGTTTTCTTATCCCCTTTTTAATGTCCCTCTTAATGTCAATATACTGATTCATAAGATGACCCTCACCTCTTTTGATACGCCTATAAATTCCTTTCTTATGCTCTAGTAGATATTTGAGCCTATTATTCATCCATTTTGGGTCATTTCTATTTGATCTAATTTCTTTATATGGGATAAACGTTCTTTGAGCAGCATGTATAGTGTTCAGAAAACTGTCATATTGATAGCTCACTTCGTTACCCCAGTCAACAGATGATAAGTGTTCTCTAAGCCCATCGTAATCTGCTAAGCGAAAATCTGGGACTGTTACTGAGTTATCGCTACTATCGTACTTCCATTCAATGCTAAATGTAATTGATTTGTGGTCGCAAGCACCCAGTTCCTCTGAAATTTCTAAATTATTAACAAGGGATTCATTGTTTGCCATAACTAAGTCAAGCAGATTATTTCCCCTTGTAGGTTCTGTCACAAACTGCTTCAAAAAACAATCCTGAACTAGTTCTAAGAAGTCGTATGATTCTAAATTCCCAGTCAAGAAATTCCAATCAATATGACTAAAGTTAAAGTCTCCTAGAATTACTACATTATCGTGCCTTGTGGCCTTAACAATTTCCTCCCATAGTAGTCTCCCTTGGTCCCTATCTAAGTTTTGGGGACGGTATATCACTCCTAAAATCAGTTTTTCATGCCCCACTGAAAATTCTATTAAAACAGACTCTGTATGTGTTACTTCAGACTTAATACCCGTTTTTATGCAACAGTTCAAGCGATCTCGGACATACAATGCCACCCCACCCCGCTTCCCGATACTTCTATCAACTAGGAACAATTTAAAACCCTGAATATGACATTCCGCAGGCATGTCCCGACATTTTGAATTAAACCACGTCTCTGTTAAGGTAAATACATCAATGTTACCTGCACTAGCAACTAATCTCAACTCGTCCATCTTATTTCTAGCACTTCGACAATTAGCATAATAAACATTGAAAGACTCTCCTTTCTCTTTACCCTTCCTGCTCATTTCTGTTTTTCTACTAAACCTATTACTGTCCTTATCACCCAAAGTCACTGGCTTTTCAACATCTACCTCGTTCTGCTTATTACTAGTTCCCCTAGAACTCGTAATATTACTGCACTGGGACTTCACTGTTTTCCTGCCAAAACCCATACCACTAACTATTCCTAGTTTAAAGTCCTAACTGCTCCCTCCACTGAAGTTGCCAGTGCTACCACCCCAGACCTAGATAAGTGAACCCCATCCCTGGCATACATGTCATTTCTGCCATAGAAGAGGTCCCAGTTGTCAATGAATGTTACCGCATTTTCCTTACAGTATTTGTCCAGCCAGCAATTGACACCAATTGCCCTGGACAACCATTCATTTCCAACTCCTCTCCTTGGCAAAATACCACATATGACAGGGTTCCCACCCTTACTACTAATTATTTCTATTGCTGACCTATACCTGTTAATCAGGTCTTCACTCCTATGTCTGCCAACATCGTTGCCTCCAGCACTGAGACAGATAATAGGATTGCTCCCATTACCTCTCATGATGTCATCCACACGGCTAACAATATCCTCCATCACAGCCCCAGGTAAGCAAACTCTCTGTCTCCTACTCCTGTCCTTCAAGCAGAACGCCCTATCCATATACCTAACTTGGCTATCCCCAACAACAACAATATTCTTACCTTTCTTGGTGTCGTTCGTCATGATGTTCCCAGTAGTCGGCTCACATTCGTCGTGTAGCACTGAGAATGTATTAGATGTTTCCACAACAGTTTCCACGGCAGTCTCTTTCTTCTTCATCGTTTCTACCTTTCCATTCGTCTTCTTGATCGTCAACTTCGTTCCCTGTTGTCCAGCCACTGACCAGTTTCCCTTCTTGACCTGAGGACTCAAAACAGGAGGACTACTACGAATCTTCTTGTTTTCCTCGGTCAGTCGCCGAATCTCCAACTTCGCCATCCTCAATTCTTCCTTAAGCTGTTGGTAAAGTTGCTCTATGGAGGGCATCTTGCTTCAATTCGTAGAGAGCGCGCAAACAGGTCTTCACAGAGCTAAGTACACGTCAACACTGCCTAGTACACGTCAACACTTATGAGTACCTTCCTCACACTGCCCAAACACCCACAATTCCGGAGTACCGCCCAGCCACCCACAATACTGGAGTACCTTCCACACATTGCCCAGCCACCCACAATACTGGGATACCTTCCACACATATCCTTGCCACCCACAATACTGGGATACCTTCCACACATCTCCCAGCCACCCACAATACTGGGATACCTTCCACACATCTTCCAGCCACCCACAATACTGGGATACCTTCCACACATCCCCCAGCCACCCACAATACTGGGATACCTTCAACACATCTCCCAGCCACCCACAATACTGGAAAACTTTCCACACATCTCCCAGCCACCCACAATACTAGGATACCTTCCACACATATCCCAGCCACCCACAATATTGGTATACCTTCCTCACATCTCCCAGCCACATAGAATACTGGGATACCTTCCACACATCTCCCAGTCACCAACAGTACAGGGATACATTTCTCACACCGCCCAGCTACCCACAATACTGGGATACCTTCCTCACACCGCCCAGCCACATACAATACTGGGATACCTTCCTCACACCGCCCAGCCACCCACAATACTGGGATACCTTCCACTCATCTCCTTGCCACCCACAATAATGGGATACCTTCAACACATCTCCCAGCCACCCACAATACTGGGATACCTTCCACACATCTTCCAGCCACCCACAATACTAGGATGCCTTCCACATATCTCCCAGCCATCCACAATACTAGGATACCTTCCTCACACCGCCCAGCTACCCACAATACAGGGATACCTTCCTCACACCGCCCAGCCACCCACAATACTGGGATACCTTCCTCACACCGCCCAGTCACCCACAATACTGGAGTACCTTCCTCACCGCCCAGCCACCCACAATACTGGAGTACCTTCCTCACACCGCCCAGCCACCCACAATACTGGAGTACCTTCCTCACACCGCCCAGCCACCCACAATACTAGAGTAACTTCCTCACACCGCCCAGCCACCCACAATACTGGAGTTCCTTCCTCAAACCGCCCAGCCACCCACAATACTGGAGTACCTTCCTCAAACCGCCCAGTCACCCACAATACTGGAGTACCTTCCTCACACCGCCCAGCCACCCACAATACTGGAGTACCTTCCTCACACCGCCCAGCCTCCCACAATACTGGAGCACCTTCCTCACACCGCCCAGCCACAAACAATACTGGAGTACCTTCCTCACATCTCCCAGCCACCCACAATACTGGTATACCTTCCACACATCTTCCAGCCACCCACAATACTGGGATACCTTCAACACATCTCCCAGCCACCCACAATACTGGGAAACTTTCCACACATCTCCCAGCCACCCACAATACTAGGATACCTTCCACACATCTCCCAGCCACCCACAATACTGGTATACCTTCCTCACATCTCCCAGCCACCCTCAATACTGGGATACCTTCCACACATCTCCCAGTCACCAACAATACAGGGATACCTTTCTCACACCGCCCAGCTACCCACAATACTGGAATACCTTCCTCACACCGCCCAGCCACATACAATACTGGGATACCTTCCTCACACCGCCCAGCCACCCACAATACTGGGATAAATTCCACGCATCTCCCAGCCACCCACAATACTGGGATACCTTCCTCACACCGCCCAGCTACCCACAATACTGGGATACCTTACTCACACCGCCCAGCCACCCACAATACTAGAGTACCTTCCTCACACCGCCCAGCCACCCACAATACTGGAGTACCTTCCTCACACCGCCCAGCCACCCACAATACTGGAGTACCTTCCTCACACCACCCAACCACCCACAATACTGGAGTACCTTCCTCACACCGCCCAGCCACCACAATACTGGAGTACCTTCCTCACACCGCCCAGCCACCACAATACTGGAGTACCTTCCTCTCACCGCCCAGCCACCCAAAATACTGGAGTACCTTCCTAACACTGCTCAGCCACCCACAATACTGGAGTACCTTCCTCACACCGCCCAGCCACCCACAATACTGGAGTACCTTCCTCACACCGCCCAGCCACCCACAATACTGGAGTACCTTCCTCACACCGCCCAGCCACCCACAATACTGGAGTGCCTTCCTCACACCGCCCAGCCACCCACAATACTGGAGTACCTTCCTCACACCGCCCAGCCACCCACAATACTGTAGTATCTTCCTCACACCTCCCAGCCACCCACAATACTGGAGTATCTTCCTCACACCGCCCAGCCACCCACAATACTGGAGTACCTTCCTCACACCGCCCAGCCCAGCCACCCAGCAATACTGGAGTACCTTCCTCACACCGCCCAGCCACCCACAATACTGGAGTGCCTTCCTCACACCGCCCAGCCACCCACAATACTGGAGTACCTTCCTCACACCGCCCAGCCACCCACAATACTGTAGTATCTTCCTCACACCTCCCAGCCACCCACAATACTGGAGTATCTTCCTCACACCGCCCAGCCACCCACAATACTGGAGTACCTTCCTCACACCGCCCAGCCACCCACAATACTGGAGTACCTTCCTCACACCGCCCAGCCACCCACAATACTGGAGTACCTTCCTCACACCGCCCAGCCACCCACAATTCTGGAATTAGTTTGATGTATCTTCAAGTTTTTCATCAAAAAAAAATACTTTAATCTGTGTACTTAATAATAATTCATTATAATAATATTAACTCAGTATAATAATTTAGATATTACTTCCTAACTATAATTTTAACTCAGATTTTAAATTTGGGTTATTAGAATAGGGTTTATTTTTAGAGATTTTGTCTTTTTTCTTTACGGTTCAAATTAAGTTTCTTGTTTATTGTAACTTGAAATTATTCGAAATTATATTTTCAAAATTAATATATGAATAAGTTATCTGATTAACGAATATGGAGATATTCATTTTTTTTTTAGTTTGTGGAGTCATGGGAGACGCCTGTAATTAATAATTTCTATGTCATCTCAAGAGATATTAATTATTTAATAAATAACTTTCCTGTGTTGTTTATTACACATTGTGTAATAAAAATTCCCATGTTAAACGTAGTCCTTATAATATTAAAAAATTATATACTGGTAAGTAACGGTATCGGTATCAGAATTGGCAGAATAAATACTGGTAAGTAACGGTATCGGTATCAGAATTGGCAGAATAAATACTGGTAAGTAACGGTATCGGTATCAGAATTGGCAGAATAAATACTGGTAAGTAACGGTATCGGTATCAGAATTGGCAGAATAAATACTGGTAAGTAACGGTATCGGTATCAGAATTGGCAGAATAAATACTGGTAAGTAACGGTATCGGTATCAAAATTGACAGATTAAACCATCGGCAAAGGTGTTTGCTGACGCATTAGGAGAATGACGGTTTTGTACGATCTGTTACGTATTATTAGGTGAGTTCCTTATGAAATTCAATAAGCTCGCTATTATTGACTGAATAAAGTTGTGTGTAGCTGATTACAAGTTTGAGTTTTAAGGGAAATATAACGCTCAAAGGCATAGAATGGGAAACAAATCCTCAAAGGCACAGAATGGGAAATATAACCCTCAAAGGCATAGAATGGCTATGAAAAATCCATGGTCTTCCCTATTAAGCAAACTGTGTACAGAGTTTTATTGACACTTTAGCTGTTGAAAGATATCCTGTACCGTGAAGCTACGTGGTTCAAATATCCTGCCCCATGAAGCTACGTTGATCAAATATCCTGCCCATGAAGCTTCGTGGTTAAATTATCCTGCCCCATGAAGCTACGTGGTTCAAATATCCTGCCCCATGAAGCTACTTGGTTCAAACATCCTGCCCCATGAAGCTACGTGGTTCAAATATCCTGGCCCATGAAGCTACGTGGTTCAAATATCCTGCCCCATGAAACTTCGTGGTTAAATTATCCTGCCCCATGAAGCTACGTGGTTCAAATATCCTGCCCCATGAAGCTACGTGGTTCAAATATCCTGCCCCATGAAGCTACGTGGTTCAAATATCCTGCCCCATGAAGCTACGTGGTTCAAATATCCTGCCCCATGTAGCTACGTGGTTCAAATATCCTGCCCCATGAAGCTACGTGGTTCAAATATCCTGCCCCATGAAGCTACGTGGTTCAAACATCCTGCCCCATGAAGCTACGTGGTTCAAATATCCTGGCCCATGAAGCTACGTGGTTCAAATATCCTGCCCCATGAAACTTCGTGGTTAAATTATCCTGCCCCATGAAGCTACGTGGTTCAAATATCCTGCCCCATGAAGCTACGTGGTTCAAATATCCTGCCCCATGAAGCTACGTGGTTCAAATATCCTGCCCCATGAAGCTACGTGGTTCAAATATCCTGCCCCATGTAGCTACGTGGTTCAAATATCCTGCCCCATGAAGCTACGTGGTTCAAATATCCTGCCCCATGAAGCTACGTGGTTCAAATATCCTGCCCCATGAAGCTTCGTTGTTAAATTATCCTGCCCCATGAAGCTACGTGGTTCAAATATCCTGCCCCATGAAGCTACGTGGTTCAAATATCCTGCCCTATGAAGCTACGTGGTTCAAATATCCTGCCCCATGAAGCTACGTGGTTCAAATATTTGGATGAGATCTTATGACTTACCGAATTTGATGAATCTGAAAATATTTTTTTAGCGAGACTTAAAAGACTCCAAAAGTATTGGTATATTTAAATCTACACAGATTGCAATAAAGTGGATAAGGACATATAGATTTTGCTAGCTTAATAGAGTCGTATTTGAGATATTTCACGGAAATATTACCACATAGAATAAAGAGTTAAACAGATAAATAGGCAACTGCAGGGTCTAGTATCCTAGCCGCCTTATAATAGCAGAACATTAGTGTTGAATACTAGAGGTAAATCCTAATTCGCTTTTTCAAAGTATACAACGAAAATCAAAATCAGATATAATTTATTAAACATATTTGTATATAAGTAAGTTGTTTTACTTCTCTGCATGTATGAAAACGTCTTTAATACGTTCACATTTGATAAGAAAATAGCCTAGTTTATATTAGAATGTTGAACTATATTCTCTTTCAGGTCCCTCAGCTTTATTTAGCTAATTTGCCAAGTCTAAGATTACACTAATCTAGTGTAGGTAAGAAACGGAGGTAACGAAATGTCGGTTGGTCTGGAGTTTTGTGACTGACCGTGGGTTCTAACCCCATCCCGTGGTATGTTTTGTTTGCAATCGTGTCATTACGATTTTGTGAGTCATAAGTATGGCAACATAGCATAATAACCCCTCTGTAACATTTACCATCTTTAACATATGATACATGAGAGTTTCTTCGGTCATCATTTATCTGATCTAAATATATTTAAGATACTCTTTCTTGAATATAAAGTACGTAAGGTTATCCTCCTCCATCGTTCATCAGGCATCAACTGTATTTAAAACTGTTCGTCCCAGAAATCTTCAAAGCGCACACGACATTTACCTTTCTCACTTCAGCCAACTTCTGAAGAGCGAAGAGTACACAGTATTATTTATAGTTCTAAATTTTGAAACCAAAGGAAGGTTTTTCTCCAAATGTTGTCAAAAGGAAAACTGCATGAAGAGAATTAAAAATTAGCTTGCTTATTTCAGCAAATGATTTTAGTTACGTGCTAATGCTTAATTTATCCTCAGTGATGATGGCTTGACTTAAGTGCTTATAGCACCTCCACACAGGGAGGGACTACCGCAAGTCTGATATCTTTTCATATTCACTGATAAATCTGCTGGTCACACTTTCTAACTAAGGAATACGTAAGATGACAGATGAATCTTGCAAATTTCAATTTACATTCAGTATACTCTGCTTAAAATGTAAATGTGCAAGTGTGTGTGTGTGTGTGTGTGTGTGTGTGTGTGTGTGTGTGTGTGTGTGTGTGTGTGTGTGTGTGTGTGTGTGTGTGTGTGTGTGTGTGTGTGTGTGTGTACACTCACCTGTTTGTGATTGCAGGGGTCGAAATATAGCTCCTCGCCCTGCCTCTTCACTGACTGCTACTAGATCCTCTCTTTCCCTGCTCCATGAGCTTTATCATACCTCGTCTTAAAACTATGTATGGTTCATGCCTCCACTACATCACTTACCAGATTATTCCACTTCCTTACAACTCTATGACTAAAGAAATACTTCCTAACATCTCTGACTCATCTGAGTCTTCAACTTCCAATTGTAACCCTTTCTTTCTGTGCTCCATCTCTGGAACATCCTGTCTCTGTCCACCTTGCCAATTCCTCGCAATATATGTCGTTATCATGTCTTCCCTAACCCTCCTGTCCTCTAGTGTCGTCAGGCAGATTTCCCTTAACCTTTCTTCGTAGGACATTCCCCATAGCTCTGGAACTAGCCTTGTTGCAAACCTTTGCACTTTCTCTAATTTCTTGACGTGCTTGACGAGGTGTGGGTTCTAAACTGGGTCTGACGTACATGGTGTACAGTCTTGAACGATTCCTTACTAAGGTATCGGAACCCTATTCTCAGGTTTGCCAGGCGCCCATACGCTGCAGCAGTTATCTGGTTGATGTGTGCTTCTGGAGATGTGCTCGGTATTATACTCACCCCATGATCTTTTTCCTTGAGTGAAGTTTGAAGTCTTTGGCCATCTAGCCTATACTCTGTCTGTGGTCTTCTTTGCCCTTCCCCGATCTTCATGACTTTGCATTTGGCGGGGTTAAATTCGAGGAACCAGTTGCTGGACCAGGCTTGTAACCTGTCCAGATCCCTTTGCATTCCTACCTGATCCTCATCTGATTGATTTATCCTCATTAGCTTAGCTTCGTCTGCAAACAGGGACACCTCTCAGTCTATCCCTTCCGTCATGTCACATATATCAGAAACTGCACCGGTCCTAGGACTGTCCCCTGCGGAACTCCGCTCGTCACGGGCGCCCACTCTGACACCTCGTCACTTACCCTGACATTTTGTTTCCTTCCTGTCTGGCATTCTCTGATCCATTGCAGTGCCTTTCCTGTTATACCTCCCTGATCCTCTAGCTTTAGGACTAACCTCTTGTGTGGAACTGTGTCGAAACTCTTCTTGCAGTGTGTAGTGACCTACTTAAACTTGCATATTTGTGGTTGCTGGGGCCTATTCACAGCTCCTGGTACTTCCTTTTCGCTGGTCGCTACTGGGTCAACTCTCTTCCTGCTCCAAAAGCTTTGTCATACCTATTGAATAAAACTGTATGTGTACCCTGCATCCACTATATCACTATCCAAATTGTTTCAATTACTGACAACTTCAAGGCTGAAGAAATAATTCCAAAAATATCTGTGAATCATCTGACTTTTCAACTTCCAGTTCTGACTCCTTGTGTCCCATCTCTGAAACACTCAGTCCCTGTCTACCTTTTCGATTTCTTTAATTATTTTATACGTAGTTATGTCATCCATATCCCTCTTGTCATCCAGTGTCGTCAGGTTGAGGTCCCTCAACCTCTGCTTAGCACCAGGACTAGACTTTTTGAACAAAACTGCACTTTCCCTAAATTCTTGACGTGCTTGACCAGGTGTGGGTTCCATACTTGTGTCGCATGATCGAGGAAGCAGCAGCGGCAGCAACAGCATCAGCCTCCAAGCTCCGTACTTTTCTTCAACAACCAGAGTCACCAATGCTCCTATGATGACCTAGTTGCAAGCAAAACTACACTACCCAACGTAGCACCCAGAATGACCAAAGATTACCAACAGCGAAACCTACAAATCAATATCATAGAGATCAAAGGAAGGCTGCCCTCAAACCCAATGCAACACCCCGCTGCCAGCCGAATAACGTAACTCTAAGCTTTGTATAACTACAACTTCTTAACTTCAACAACTCCTGTAGTAGTATGAGGCGTAATCTCAGAGGAAACAGCACCAAGGCCAGCAAGAAAACACCGAAAAATCGACTATTCAACAAGTGTACCCAGGACGACACCACAACAATAACAACAAACATTGCTGCCACCAGCCCATCCTCCCCTCTCTTCCCCGGATTCAACCTACCAAGTAGTCTCTCAGGTATGACCAACGATCCAGATACCCTAAAGTCATGCATCTCCACCTTAGTTATTGAAAATATGAGTCTTCGAGAGACGCTAACAAAACAAGACGCCAGGATGACAACTCGAGAACAAAATCCTCAGTCTTGAACAAAAGTTATCAACACCAGGAATGACTAACTGTGGCAAGACCATCCAAAGAGTCATAGATAGCCATACAGAACAAATAATATCTCTTAATACAAAGGTTGAAGAAGCAGTAAAAGAATGGAAGAACAACTTAGATAACCAGTTCAGTGACTACTTTGCTCTCCAAGAAGATAAAACTGAACAAGATAAACTATCGGATGCAGTAATAGTTAACAGTCCACTTTTTCCCAGTGATATGAACCAAACAAACAGTAAAGAAATTACTATCCAGATCATTAAGGACCAAACAAAAGTTACAGTACCAGGAAAAAAAATAGCAGGAAAAAAGACTTAATAATTGCATCTATTAAAGTAAAGAAGAGGTATACATAAACGAGTGTCTTACCAAAAAAACGTCAGAACCTCCTGTATAGAGTCAGAAAACTTAAGCGGGAGAATAATGACACAATACACCAATGCTTCACACGGGATGGGAAAATTCTAGTTAGGAAAACAAATGTAGGTCAACTCTACACAATCACGAACCAGAATGATCTATCACGATTTCTTACAGAGAATAACTAAACAATATCCAACCTAAAAGCCTACGTAGTGTATCTGGAGTTTATCTGGAGAGAGTTCCGGGGGTCAACGCCCCCGCGGCCCGGTCTGTGACCAGGCCTCCTTAGGTCAGTGTCCCAGGATGCGACCCACACCAGTCGACTAACACCCAGGTACCCATTTTACTGATGGGGAACATAGACAACAGGTGGAAAGAAACACGTCCAATGTTTCTACTCTGGCTGGAAATCGAACCCAGGCCCTCACCGTGTGAAGCGAGAGCGTTAACCACCATTATTGTTCAAATTTCATAGTACAATCTCTTAGTAATCAAAAATCAACTAGTGTCAGTAATGTGATTTTACTAGTAAGAATAAGTCACCTTGTGTTATATAATTTTCTTAATTACTATAGATTGCTTAAATATTTGCTTAAAAATTATTTCTCTGTCTACAGCCCGACATTTCTTTAAATACTATTAATTGCTATTACTTACTAAATTTGTTATTTAATACCATTTTTACTATCAGTACACAAATAACCCACACATAAAAGAGAGAAGCTTACGACGACGTTTCGGTCCGACTTGGACCATTTACAAAGTGTGACTTTGTAAATGGTCCAAGTATGACCGAAACGTCGTCGTAAGCTCCTCTCTTCTATGCGCGGGTTATTTGTGTATCGTTCCAGTCACGGTATTGTGCCTTTTTTTATTATTTACTATCAGTACAACTTACTCTTAAAATTTTTGACATTTTAATTACCATTACTTGTTTAATTACCATAACCTGTTTTAATTCCACATTTTATTATCTTAGAGTAGTTCCTTACTCTTAAATACCTTGTACTGCCAAATAACCTCTAGCATAACTTTTTTTTTTCCAACAAGTCGGCTGTCTCCCACCGAGGCAGGGTGACCCAAAAAAGAAAGAAAATCCCCAAAAAGAAAATACTTTCATCATCATTCAATACTTTCACCACACTCACACATTATCACTGTTTTTGCAGAGGTGCTCAGAATACAACAGTCTAGAAGCATACACAACATATCCCTCCAAACTGCCAATATCCCAAACCCCTCCTTTAAAGTGCAGGCATTGTACTTCCCATTTCCAGGACTCAAGTCCGACTATATGAAAATAACCGGTTTCCCTGAATCCCTTCACTAAATATTACCCTGCTCACACTCCAACAGATCGTCAGGTCCCAAGTATCATTCGTCTCCATTCACTCCTATCTAACACGCTCATGCACGCTTGCTGGAAGTCCAAGCCCCTCGCCCACAAAACCTCCTTTACCCCCTCTTTCCAACCCTTTCGAGGACGACCCCTACCCCTCCTTCCTTCCCCTTTAGATTTATATGCTTTCCATGTCATTCTACTTTGATCCATTCTCTCTAAATGACCAAACCACCTCAACAACCCCTCTTCTGCCCTCTGACTAATGCTTTTATTAACTCCACACCTTCTCCTAATTTCCACACTCCGAATTTTCTGCATAATATTTACACCACACATTGCCCTTAGACAGGACATCTCCACTGCCTCCAACCGTCTCCTCGCTACTGCATTTACCACCCAAGCTTCACATCCATATAAGAGTGTTGGTACTACTATTCTTTCATACATTCCCTTCTTTGCCTCCATAGATAACGTTTTTTGACTCCACATATACCTCAACGCACCACTCACCTTTTTTCCCTCATCAATTCTATGATTAACCTCATCCTTCATAAATCCATCCGCCGACACGTCAACTCCCAATTATCTGAAAACATTCACTTCTTCCATACTCCTCCTCCCCAATTTGATATCCAATTTTTCTTTATCTAAATCATTTGATACCCTCATCACCTCACTCTTTTCTATGTTCACTTTCAACTTTCTACCTTTACACACATTCTCAAACTCATCTACTAACCTTTGCAGTTTTTCTTTAGAATCTTCCATAAGCACAGTATCATCAGCAAAAAGTAACTGTGTCAATTCCCATTTTGAATTTGATTCCCCATAATTTAATCCCACCCCTCTCCCGAACACCTTAGCATTTACTTCTTTTACAACCCCATCTATAAATATATTAAACAACCATGGTGACATTACACATCCCTGTCTAAGACTTACTTTTACCGGGAAGTAGTCTCCCTCTCTTCTACACACCCTAACCTGAGCCTCACTATCCTCATAAAAACTCTTAACAGCATTTAGTAACTTACCACCTATTCCATATACTTGCAACATCTGCCACATTGCTCCTCTATCCACTCTATCATATGCCTTTTCTAAATCCATATATGCATTAAAAACTTCCCTACCTTTATCTAATACTGTTCACATATATGCTTCAATGTAAACACTTGATCTACACATCCCCTACCCACTCTGAAGCCTCCTTGCTCATCCGCAATTCTACATTCTGTCTTACCTCTAATTCTTTCAATTATAACCCTACCGTACACTTTTCCTGGTATACTCAGTAAACTTATTCCTCTATAATTTTTACAATCTCTTTTGTCCCCTTTCCCTTTATATAAAGGGACTATACATGTTCTCCGCCAATCCCTAGGTACCTTCCCCTCTTTCATACATTTATTAAACAAAAGTACCAACCACTCCAATAGTATAACTACCAGTACAATATTGAATCCAAATAACTGTTCTTAAAATTTAATACTTGAAATAAACATTTCTTTTTCTTTTTTTATTTTTATTAATTAATATTTCTTGTAATCATTATTACTTACTAAAATTTTATTAAACACCATATTTACTACCAGTTCATTTTACTTTTGTTCATTAATCATTATTTTATACTTTTCTTAACCTTTTGTTGCCAAATTTTCAAGTTTGTACATTCAACTCTAACTTTTATATTATCCTTTGTATCATCTTACTATCATATTATAACCAAGTCATTGCCATTTTTATTTTTTTATTTTCTTTTATTCTTTTGCTACTTTAATTTCTGTACTTTATCTTGTCAACTTCATTTTAGTTATACTCTTGCTTTTGTTAACAACTTATATTAGACCTTAGTGCAATTACAAGTGAGAATCTTGTACCATTTTAATCTGTATTTTTAATATTATTAGTTTATACCTAGTTGTATTTTAGTTCATTCTAGCTCAATACATAGACAGCACCAAATTTATTATATTAGACCTTAGTGCAATTACAAGATTGAGTCTGGTGCTATTTGTAATTTGTATTTTTATAGTATTAGTTTATACCTAGTTGTCCTTTAGCTCTTTCTAGCACAACACATAGACAATATCAACTTCATTATGTTTATTAGTGACTATACTCTGTAAGACCAAAGTGCTTTAGCTATATACTTGTCCAAATTTCCCACTACTATAGATATAAGTATTAGAACTCGCCGCACAATACAGGATATAAATAACCGCTATTTAAATCTTAAAGATGAATGATCACGTTGACCATGATCTAAACCTCCATAATCTAACACACAATCAAAACTTATTGGAAAGTAACTGCCTTTATTACACAGCATCACAAGCCAGCACTATCCTAAACACTGCTCAAAGTCTATCAGTTCTTAACTACAACATCAGGTCCTTAAGCAAACACTATGATGACCTCCTGGCACTCCTTGAGTCACTAAAGACACCCTTCTCCTGCATTATTCTTACTGAGACCTGGCTTAAGCAGGACACAATAGATATCTACCCACTACCAGGATACACAGCAATCCACAACTACTCACCTAATTGAGGGTGCAGGGGTCGAGACTCAGCTCCTGGCCCCACCTCTTCACTGATCGCTACTAGGTCCTCTCCCTCTCTGCTTCCTGAGCTTTGTCATACCTCTTAAAATTATGTATGGTTCCTGCCTCCACTACTTCACTTGCTAGGCTGTTCCACTTCCTGACGACTCTATGACTGAAGAAATACTTCCTAACGTCCCTGTGACTCGTCTGAGTCTTCAGCTTCCAGTTTGTAGATGAATGGTTCAGAGAACCTACATGTTGATAAATTAGACACATGTGCAACTCTTGGGTATCTTTATTGAGGAAACGTTTCGCCACACAGTGGCTTCATCAGTCCATACATAGGATAAACTTGAAGAACAGGAGGAGAATGAGGTAATCAGTCCCTCAACCTTGAGTCGATGTGTTCAGTCCATCAATCTTGAGTAGAATACGGCAGATGAGCGGAGAAGCAGCTTATAAACCGTATGGCAGGAGAGGTGCAGCAGTCATAGGTGGCGTTACATTTGTTCAATGTGGAAGCAGGTCGTGCCCAAGAATTAGGCAAGCGAAGAATTCCTAAGTATTAAGATCCCAAGAAGTTGCAGTGTCTGACAGGTTTGTAGATGAATGGTTCAGAGAACCGACATGTTGATAAATTAGACACATGTAACGCCACCTATGACTGCTGCACCTCTCCTGCCATACGGTTTATAAGCTGCTTCTCCGCTCATCTGCCGTATTCTACTCAAGATTGATGGACTGAACACATCGACTCAAGGTTGAGGGACTGATTACCTCATTCTCCTCCTGTTCTTCAAGTTTATCCTATGTATGGACTGATGAAGCCACTGTGTGGCGAAACGTTTCCTCAATAAAGATACCCAAGAGTTGCACATGTGTCTAATTTATCAACATGTCGGTTCTCTGAACCATTCATCTACAAACCTGTCAGACACTGCAACTTCTTGGGATCTTAATACTTAGGAATTCTTCGCTTGCCTAATTCTTGGGCACAACCTACTTCCACATTGAACAAATGTAACGCCACCTATGACTGCTGCACCTCTCCTGCCATACGGTTTATAAGCTGCTTCTCCGCTCATCTGCCGTATTCTACTCAAGATTGATGGACTGAACACATCGACTCAAGGTTGAGGGACTGATTACCTCATTCTCCTCCTGTTCTTCAAGTTTATCCTATGTGCAAGAAAGGTATAAAATACCGACGATATGAAAGTTAAGACACATGTGCAACATCTGGATATCTTTATTGTAGTAGACGTTTCGCCATCCAGTGGCTTTATCAATACAGATTCTAGGACATAATAGGAAGACAGTAGAACTATATACAAAAGATGAGGTAATCAGTCCCTCGGCCTTGGAGTTAGTGTTCACAGCATCGTGGTGGAGGAGAATCTGGAGCAAAGACAAGAAGACTGGCGGTTATATAGGCGTCAGTGGATAGGGACGGGGAGCAGACGAGGGCATAGTCACTGGTAGGCGGGATTCCCCAGTGGAAGTAGGTCCTTCCCAAAGAGATGGGTTAGTTGCAGCAGCCGTGAAGGTCTTGTAGATGTCCTCTGAACCAAGATTCCATGATGTTGCAGTGTCTGACAAGTTGTGCGAGAAAGGTATAAAATACCGACAATATGAAAGTTAAGACACATGTGCAACATCTGGATATCTTTATTGTAGACGTTTCGCCATCCAGTGGCTTTATCAATACAACTTGTCAGACACTGGAACTTCTTGGGATCTTAATACTTAGGAATTCTTCGCTTGCCTAATTCTTGGGCACAACCTACTTCCACATTGAACAAATGTGACACTACCTATGACTGCTACACCTCTCCTGCCATACGGTTTATAAGCTGCTTCTCCGCTCATCTGCCGTATTCTACTCAAGATTGATGGACTGAACACATCGACTCAAGGTTGAGGGACTGATTACCTCATTCTCCTCCTGTTCTTCAAGTTTCTCCTATGTATGGACTGATGAAGCCACTGTGTGGCGAAACGTTTCCTCTATAAAGATACCCAAGAGTTGCACATGTGTCTAATTTATCATCCTTTTCACATTCTGTATGATCAAGCTCTACTTCACCTAGATTATAGCTCCGAGGGTTTTTTTCATTACCACGGGCTAGTACCTTACACTTATCGACATTGAACTTCATCTGCCATTTTTCAGACCAGGACATTAATTTGACCAAATCCTCCTGGAGTTCATTGTTATCCTCCTCAGAGTGAATTATACGGCCTATCTTTGTATCATCAGCAAACTTACTCATGTCACTCGTAATCCCTTCATCAAGATCATTAATGTAAATTATGAACAAGAGAGGGCCTAAAACTGATCCTTGTGGAACGCCACTAGTGACTAATCCCCATTCAGATTTCACTCCATTAATGGTAAAACTCTGCTTTCTACTGGTAAGCCATGCCTCAATCCATGCTAGACCTTTACCTCCTATACCATGAGCTGCCACTTTTTTCAAGAGTCTCCTGTGAGGTACTCTATCGAAGGCTTTACTATAATCCAAATAAACAATATCATATTCCTTATCTCTGTCTACTGCCTCAAATGTTCTATTGAAGAACGTCAGCAAGTTTGTCAGGCAGGAACGATCTCTCGTGAATCCATGCTGAGATTCATTTATCAAGTTATGCTCTTCAAGGTGACTTCTAATAATGTCAGCTATAATTGATTCTAGTAACTTGCCCACTATAGATGTCAGGCTTATTGGACTTATCCCCTGATTTGAATATAGGAATCATACGATTTCTTAGAAGTAGTTCAGGATTGTTTTTTGAAGCAGTTTGTGACAGAACCTACAAGGGGTAATAACCTGCTTGACTTAGTTCTGGCAAACAATGAATCCCTTGTTAATAATTTAGAAGTTTCAGAGGAACTGGGTGCCAGCGACCACAAATCAATTACATGTAGAATTGAATGGAAGTATGATAGTAGGGATAACTCAGTAACAGTCCCAGATTTTCGCTTAGCAGATTACGATGGGCTTAGAGAACACTTATCATCTGTTGACTGGGGTAACGAAGAGAGCTATCAATATGACAGTTTTCTGAACACAATACATGCTGCTCAAAGAACGTTTATCCCTTATAAGGAAATTAGATCAAATAGAAATGACCCAAAATGGATGAATAATAGGCTGAAATATCTACTAGGGCATAAGAAAGGAATTTATAGGCGTATCAAAAGAGGCGAGGGTCATCTTATGAATCAGTATATTGACATTAAGAGGGACATTAAAAAGGGGATAAGAAAAGCTAAAAGGGACTATGAAATTAAAGTTGCTAGGGATTCTAAAACTAACCCAAAAAGTTTTTTCCAGGTCTATAGAACAAAAGTCAGAGATAAGATAGGTCCCCTTAAAAATAACTATGGGCATCTTACTGACAAAGAGAATGAAATGTGCTCGATTTTAAATAATTATTTTCTCTCGGTTTTTACACAGGAAGACACTAATAATATTCCGGTAATTAATTTTTATAGTGGATCAGAAGAAGATAAATTATGAAACATCACAGTCACTAGTGAAATGGTTGTGAAGCAGATAGACAGACTGAAGCAAAATAAGTCACCGGGTCCTGATGAGGTTTTTTCAAGGGTTCTAAAGGAATGCAAAATGGAAGTCTGTGAACCATTAACTAATATTTTTAATTTATCTCTTCAAACAGGTGCAGTGTCTGATATGTGGAAGATGGCTAATGTAATTCCTATTTTTAAAACAGGGGACAAGTCGTTACCGTCAAATTACCGCCCAATAAGCCTGACCTCAATTGTAGGCAAATTACTAGAGTCAATTATAGCTGAGATTATAAGAAGCCATCTCGATAAGCATAGCTTGATTAATGATACTCAGCATGGATTCACAAGAGGCCGATCTTGTCTAACTAATTTATTAACTTTCTTCAGTAAAGCTTTTGAGGCTGTTGACCACGATAAAGAATTTGATATTATTTACTTAGATTTTAGTAAGGCATTTGATAGAGTTCCTCACCAAAGACTGTTGAAGAAAGTAGCAGCTCATGGCATTGGGGGAAGGGTGCTCTCGTGGATCGAATCATGGCTCACAGACAGGAAGCAAAGAGTGTCCATAAATGGGGTTAAATCCGAGTGGGGATCAGTAACAAGTGGCGTTCCACAGGGATCAGTCTTGGGCCCGTTGTTGTTTATAATATATATCAATGATCTTGATGAAGGAATTACTAGTGATATGAGCAAATTCGCCGATGACACGAAGATAGGTAGGATAATTGATTCAAACGTAGATGTTAGGGAACTTCAGGAGGATTTAGACAAACTCTACTCTTGGTCAGAAAAGTGGCAGATGCAGTTCAATGTAGATAAATGCAAGGTTCTGAAGCTTGGGAGTGTCCATAACCCTAGCACTTATAAGTTAAATAATGTAGAACTTAACCATACAGATTGCGAAAAGGACTTGGGGGTTATGGTAAGCAGCAACCTTAAACCAAGACAGCAATGTTAGGTAAGACACATATGCAACAGTTAGGTATCTTTATTTCGAAACGTTTCGCCTACACAGTAGGCTTCTTCAGTCGAGTACAGAAAAGTTGATAGAAGCAGAAGATACTTGAAGACGATGTAATCAGTCCATCACCCTTAAAGTTTTGAGGTGGTCAGTCCCTCAGTCTGGAGAAGAGCATTGTTCCGTTGACTGAAACAATATGAAGTTGAAGTGAACGAACGAACGAAAGTTCAGGTAAGATCCCAAATGGGATGAGAGGGGAAGGCGGGACAGACGAAGAATAGTGCTGGAGAGGAGTGTTCTTAGTAGTAGAAATAGAGCCAGGGCTTAACCCAGCAGCTAAGTCGATCGTGGGACAGACATTGAGAACACACATAGCAGGCTCTTCTGTTGGGACTCCGGTGGGTGAGTGGGGAAGTGTGGACAGACGATGAACAGTCGTGAGAGGAAGGTCTTGAGTTGTAGAATAAAGAGCCAGGGCTAAACCCAGCTGCGTGGCACTGCGAGGCAGTGTAGAGAGGGCATGTTGAGGACATAGAGGAGAGAGCAGACTGCAGACAGTGCTCGCTGACTGATATGCTTCAGGCTGAGGTGAAGAGCTGGTTTGGACGTCAGGTGTTGGGAAGGGTGTTGTGTTTGGCTACACTTCGCTGGTGATGGAACCACTCTTGAGTCTTTTGAAGTCTCTCTTGGACATGTGGAATAGTTGCATTCTGAGGTTGGAGCAGTTCAGATTCGTCACGAGGTAAGATAGTGCGTTTTCAAAAGGAATTTGGTGAGGTTTGGTGCAGGTGTACTTAACAGCTCCTTCTTTCATTAAGTGGAGCATATCAGCTGCGCTCATTTCGGTTGGGAGGTTGGGGGTGGTGTAGAAGGTTAGAGACCCATTAAAGGCTTGGCTTAGGTAACGGTTGCGTGTGGTTTCTTCTTCGACTACTACTTCGTCGTTGGCCGAGGGTTGTTCATAATGTTCTGGTACTATTTCGTCTTCTGTGTCTGTGTTGAGAGGAGGCAGGGAGTGTTGGTCGGTTGTGATTTGTTGGGCTGGTGGTGGGTGGTGAGAGGTGGCAGTAGACGGTGGTGTTGGTTCTGGAGTAGAGTCTTGGTCAGAGATACAAGTAGGACCAGGTGAGGTGAAGTTAACAATATCTGGAATTAGCTTGAGGAGGTCTTGTGATGGTGGCGAGTCTGGAAAGTTGAAGTTTGGCATGTTGTTTAGGCGAAACAGTTCATTGATTGTCGTGTTGAATGAGCCAGGGTTTGCAGCATTATTAAGGTGTGCATACATCATACAGTATAGCACCTTGGATGGAACAGCGTCAGGAAGAGCAAGGAGGGACTGGCTGGGTGGAGATGATTGTTGTGTAGCTTGAAGGAGTTCGGTGGTATCTGATTGAATTTTTGCAATGGCGGCGTATGTTGGCGATTTAGGGTTGTTCTTCTTGGTTTCTTCAATGATTTTCTTAGACAGGACTTCTTTACGTAGAGGGCATTTTGCTGCAAGGGTGTGGTGAGTACCCTTGCAGTTGAGGCAGGTAGGAGAGGTAGTGGTAGTAGAACATTCCTTGAAGTCATGGCCGTCTTTACCGCAGTTTGTGCAGTACTTTTTCCCTTTCAGAGGACAGTCAGGCGTTGAGTGGTGATAGGAGTAGCAGGTCCAGCATGGCGAGATGTGGGCGAAACGTTCGGGTTCTATGTGACTTGGATGGATATGATAGTAGGAGATAGCTAGGCCGTCAGACAGTGCTCTAGTAGCCATCTCGATGTTGGAGAAGGTTAGCTTGATCATTGTAGAGGCGTTGGGGATTTTGGTGATATGTTCAATCGACGCCCAGGTATTTTGTTCCTCGATAGAGGTCTTGAGATCCTCAGTTGATAAAGAAGTGACGAGTTTGTCCAGCCGTTTGACGAAAACGGAACGTTTCGCCAGCAAAAAAGGTGAAAGGGAGATGGTGAACTGTCGGTCTCAGAGGGTTTTCATAGAAGTGTCGGCGATCAGCTTTGTGGCTTCATAATCGTCGGTACAGACGACGATGAATGAGTCTTTCGTCGAGTTGATGGCTGTAAATTTAACCTGTAGGCAAGTCTTTACAACGGCAGCAAGGGCAAGTTTAGTAGAGTCATTTATTACTCCACTGTTGGGTTTGATCCTTACACGGTTTGCAAGCATCATGAAGGAGTAAGTCAGGCGCTGGTACGATGACTATAGGTTCCCCTCCCCGACGGGGATCGAAGGAACACTTCTTGAGGTGAGGAGCGACTGTGTCTTACGATGATGTGTTTGGAGTGGAGTCCGTGTGCGAAGTTGAAGTGACAGGATGGAGCCTTTATATAGTGCCAGGAGGTGAGACGTAGGTTGCTTTAGGAGGGAAGGTCCCTCTCAAACCCAGCCGTTCTCACTAGTAGAGTGTTAGGTAAGACACATATGCAACAGTTAGGTAACTTTATTTTGAAACGTTTCGCCTACACAGTAGGCTTCTTCAGTCGAGTACAGAAAAGTTGATAGAAGCAGAAGATACTTGAAGACGATGTAATCAGTCCATCACCCTTAAAGTTTTGAGGTGGTCAGTCCCTCAGTCTGGAGAAGAGCATTGTTCCGTTGTCTGAAACAATATGAAGTTGAAGTGACAGAATCGGGCCTTATATAGTGCCAGGAGGTGAGACGTAGGTTGATTTGGGAGGGCAGGTCCTTCTCAAACCCAGCCGTTCTCACTAGTAGAGGTTGTCGAAGTAGATGGTCTGTACCAAGATACCCTTGTGTTGCAGTGTCTGACAGAATGAACATTAAAATGGTATAAAATACCTCAAAACTCAAAACTTTAAGGGTGATGGACTGATTACATCGTCTTCAAGTATCTTCTGCTTCTATCAACCTTTCTGTACTCGACTGAAGAAGCCTACTGTGTAGGCGAAACGTTTCAAAATAAAGATACCTAACTGTTGCATATGTGTCTTACCTAACAATCTGTCGGTATTTTATACCATTTTAATGTTCATTCTGTCAGACACTGCAACACAAGGGTATCTTGGTACAGACCATCTACTTCGACAACCTCTACTAGTGAGAACGGCTGGGTTTGAGAAGGACCTGCCCTCCCAAATCAACCTACGTCTCACCTCCTGGCACTATATAAGGCCCGATTCTGTCACTTCAACTTCATATTGTTTCAGACAACGGGACAATGCTCTTCTCCAGACTGAGGGACTGACCACCTCAAAACTTTAAGGGTGATGGACTGATTACATCGTCTTCAAGTATCTTCTGCTTCTATCAACTTTTCTGTACTCGACTGAAGAAGCCTACTGTGTAGGCGAAACGTTTCAAAATAAAGATACCTAACTGTTGCATATGTGTCTTACCTAACAATCTGTCGGTATTTTATACCATTTTAATGTTCATTCTGTCAGACACTGCAACACAAGGGTATCTTGGTACAGACCATCTACTT
>NC_091322.1:37999021-38003647 GCF_038502225.1 Cherax quadricarinatus | reverse complement strand
AACAGAAGTCCAGAGGTCATACTGCAGCTTTATACATCATTAGTAAGGCCTCACCTAGATTATGCAGCTCAGTTCTGGTCTCCATAGTACAGAATGGACATAAATTCGTTAGAAAACATTCAGCGTAGGATGACTAAATTCATACATAGCATTAGAAATCTTCCTTATGAAGAAAGATTGAAGACTCTTAAGTTACATTCACTTGTTAGACGAAGAATGAGGGGAGACCTGATCGAAGTGTATAAGTGGAAGATAGGTATTAATAAAGGGGATATTAATAAGGTCTTGAGGATATCTCTCTAAGAGAGAACCCGCAGTAATGGATTTAAATTAGATAAGTTTAGATTTAGAAAGGACATAGGAAAGTATTGGTTTGGAAATAGGGTAGTTGATGAGTGGAACAGTCTACCTAGTTGGGTTATTGAGGCTAGGACTTTGGGTAGTTTCAAATTTAGGTTGGATAAGTACATGAGTGGGAGGGGTTGGATTTGAGTGGGACTTGCACATCAGAGCTTGTTTTAGGGTAGCATTGAAAATTGGGTTGGGCAAATGTTTTGTTAGTGGGATGAATTGTAAAGGACCTGCCGAGTATTGGCCAACAGGCCTCCTGCAGTGATTCTCCTCTAATGTTCTCATGTGTGTGTGTGTGTGTGTATGTGTGTGTGTGTGTGTGTGTGTGTGTGTGTGTATGTAGGTGTTTACATACGTATACAGGGCCAAGCGTACACATGTAAGCACCCGCAGCAGTCACATACCACGGGCTGTCACCTCCACTTCGAAAACGCATTCAAAATTTAATCTCACGTCGAACATTACTTTAAAACAAATAAAAAAATCTTGAACTCAACATCACCACCACCACCACCACCACCACCACCACCACCACCACCACCACCACCACCACCACCACCACCAACACCACTACCATCACCACCACCACCACCACCACCACCACCACCAACACCACTACCATCACCACTACCGTCACCACCACCACCAACACCACTACCATCACCACCACCACCACCACCACCACCAACACCACTACCATCACCACTACCATCACCACCACCACCAACACCACTACCATCACCACCACCATCACCACCATCACCACCTCTACCATCACCACCACCACCACCACCACCATCACCACATCACCACCATCACCACCACTACCATTACAACCACCATCACCACCACCACCACTACCATCACCACCACCACCACCACCACCACCAACACCACAACTACCATCACCACCACTACCATCACCACCACCATCACCACCACCAATACCATCACCACCACCACCACCACCACCACCACCACCATCACCACCATCACCACCACCACCACTACCACCACCATCACCACCATCACCACCGCCACCACTACCATCACCATCACCATCACCACCACCAATACCATCACCACCACCACCATCACCACCATCACCACCAAAACCACCACCACCATCACCACCATCACCACCATCACCACCATCACCACCACCACAACCACTACCAACACCACCACCATCACCACCACCACTACCATCACCACCACCATCACCAAAACCACTACCATCGCCACCACAACTACCATCACTACCACCACCACCACCACCACTACTACTACTACCATCACCACCACCATCACCACCACAATCATCACCACCACCACCACTACCATTACCACCACCACCACTACAACTATTACCACCACCACCACCACCACTACCAATATTACTACCACCACCACCACTACCACTAGTACCACCCCTACCACTACTACCATCAGTACCACTACTACGACTACTACCACCAGTACCACTACTACCATCACTACCACCACTACCACCACTACTACGACTACTACCACCATTACTACTACTACGACTACTACCACCAGTACCACTACTACCACTACTACCACCACTACTACCATTACTACCACTACAACCGCCACTACCACTTCTACTGCTACCACCACCACTACCACCACTACCGCCACTATCGCCACTACCACCACTACCACTACTACGACTACTACCACCAGTACCACTACTACCACTGCTACCACTACTACCACTACTACCACTACTACCACCACTACCACAGCTACCACTACTACCACTGCTACCACTGCTGCCACTACTACCACCACTACCACCACTACCGCTACTACCATTACTACCACCAGTACCACCACTACTACTGCTACCACTACTGCCAACACTACCACTACTGTCACTACTACCACCACTACCAACACTACAACTGCTACCACCACTACCACCACTGCCACTACTGTCACTGCTACCACCACTACCAACACTACAACTACCTCCACCACTACCACCTTTATCACTACTAACAACTACCACCACTACCACCATTACCACCATTACCACTACTGCCACTACTACCACCAATACCACTACTTCCACTACTACCACCACTACCACTACTATCACAACTATCACCACTACCACTACTTCAACCACTACCACCACTACCACTACTATCACCACTACCACCGCTAGCACTACTACCACTACCACCACTACAACTACTACCACCACTACCACTACTACAACTACTACCACCACTACCACCACTACCACTACTACCACCACTCCCACTACTACCACCTCTTCCACCACTACCACCACAACCACTACTACCACTACTACCACCACTACCACCACTATCACTACTACCACCACTACCACTAAAACCACTACTACCACCACTACCACCACTACTACCACCACTACCACCACCACTACCACCACTACCATCACTACCACCACTACCACTACTACCACCACCACCAGTACCACTACTACCACCACTACCACCACTACCACCACCACCACCACCACCACCACTACTACCACTACTACCACCACTACCACTACTGCCACCACTGCCACCACTAACACTACTACCAGTACTACCACCACAACCACCACTACCACTTCTTCTACTACCACCACCACTACCACCACTACCACCACTACCACCACTACCACCACCACTACTACCACTACTACCACCACTACCACTACTGCCACCACTACCACCACTACCACTACTACCAATACTACCACCACAACCACCACTACCACTTCTTCTACTGCCACCACCACCACCACCACTACCGCCACTACCGCCACTACCACCACTACCATTACTATGAATACTACCACCAGTACCACTACTACCACTACTACCACCACTACCACTACTACCACTACTACCACCACTACCACCACTACCACCACTACCACCACTACCACTGCTACCACTGCTACCACTACAACCACCACTACCACCACTCCCGCTACTACCACTACTACCACCAGAACCACCACTACCACTGCTACCACTACTACCACCACTACCACCACTACCACTACTGTCACCACTATCACCACTACAACTACTACCACAACTACCACCACTATCACTACTAACACAACTACCAGCACTACCACCACTACCACCACTACCACTAGTGCCACTACTACCACCAATACCACTACTTCCACTACTACCATAACCACTACCACTGGTATCACAACTATCACAGTACCACTACTTCCACCAATACCACTACCACCACCACTACCACTGCTACCAACACTACTAGCATCACCACTACTACTACCACCACTACCACTATTACCACCATTACCACCACCACCATCATCACCACTAGTAACACTACTCCCACCACTACCACTACTACCACCACTATTACCACTACCACTACTACCACCACTGCCACTACTACCACCACTACCACTACTACCACCAATACTACTACTACCACCACTACCACCACTATCACTATTACCACCACAACCACCACCACCACCACCATCATCTCCACTACTACATCTACTACCACCACTACCACTACTACTACCATTATTACCACCACTACTACCACCACAACTACCACCACTACCACTAACACTACCACCACTACCACTACTAGCACCACCACCATCATCACCACTTCTACCACTTTTCCCACCACTGCCACTACTACCACCACAACCACCAACACCACCACCAATACCTCTCCACCATCATCACCACTACTACCACCACTACCACTACTACCACCACTACCACTACTACCACCACTACCACTACTACCACCACCCCCACCACTACTATCACCACAACCACCACCACCACTACCACCACCACCATCATCACCACTACTACCACCATTACTACTACTACCACTACTACCACCACAACCGCAACCACTACTTAGACATTCCCTTCCAATGTATAAGCGGGGCAGATGGCAGACCAGAGGCCTAGCTTCTTCTTACGAGCCCCGTGAGGGCGGGGACTGTGGCTAGGCCTGGGGACACTTGGTCCCAAAGATGAGGGGGTACTTGTGCCTCCTCCCATGGTAGATTTACGTCTCGAGATGCTCCCCAGATAGGGAGCCAAGGCCGGGTCACCACTACCTGGAAAAGACCCGGGCCGGGTATAAGAGATGGTTTGGCAGATGGTGTAATAGATGGTTTGACAGAGGGTTTGACAGATTTTATGAGATGATATGACAGATGGATGACAGTTGGTATAACAGATG
>NC_091322.1:37988966-37993921 GCF_038502225.1 Cherax quadricarinatus | reverse complement strand
ATATATATATATATATATATATATATATATATATATATATATATATATATATATATATATATATATATATATATATATATATATATATATATATATATATATATATATATATATATATATATATATATATATATATGGTAAAATATAGCCTCAACAATGCTTCAGAGTGTGTCAGGGAAGGATAGAGCCCGCCTCCTGGCAGTGAGAGCCCCTCATGCTGGGGACTTTCTGTTGGCTGTTCCCAACTCCAGCCTTGGCACACGCCTCGACCCACAGACCATCCGCATCGGTGTTGCCCTTCGACTTGCCGCCCCTATTCTCGCCGAACACAGGTGTATTTGTGGCAGTGAAGCAGCAGACCGATTCGGGTACCATGGTCTTGTGTGCCGTAAATCCGAGGGAAAGATTGCAAGACATGAGGAGGTTAATAACATTATCAAGAGGAGCCTCACAACAGCTGGATGCCCAGCAGTAAGGGAGCCACCCCAACTATGCAGATCTGATGGCAGCCAGAAGCGTCCAGATGGTATCACCCTTCAAGCCTGGACAGATGGGAAGCAGGTGGTGTGGGACTATACATGTGCATCTACCTTGGCTGATACCTATCTCCAATACACCAGGGAGGAAGGAGGGGCAGCTGCCAGCTTCAGGGAGTCCCAAAAGTCTAGAAAATATGGAGAACTTGCCCATCATTATATGTTTGTTCCCATAGGCTCAGAGACCCTTGGCTCATGGGGAAAGAGTGCATCTAAATTCCTTAAGGAGCTGGGAAAAAGACTCATCAGGGTAACTAGGGATCCCAGGGCAGCTAGTTTTCTGTTCCAGCGGCTCAGTGCGGCTGTTCAAAGGGGTAATGCCTGCTGTATTTTGGGCACACGCCCCAGCTCTGAGGAGCTGGATGAGATTTTCGCCTTATAATCGGTGATACACACGTAACAACATGTACCGTATATGCCACCTTTATATCAACAATGTATCTCTTAAATCTTCTGTACCATATTATGTAATAAAATATTCCTATTGGTAAAAAAAAATATATTAAAAGATGGGGTGGTAGGGGAAGTGGAATATTCAAACGGCTTCAGGAAGAAATCCAAATATTCTTCCTTGAAGCCTTTTTATCCACTTCTCCGAGGCTATGGGTCCCACAATTTACACCAGAGGTGGACCCCATATATATATATATATATATATATATATATATATATATATATATATATATATATATATATATATATATATATATATATATATATATATATATATACACTTTTCCACACCCCCTCCTGCCCGTCCTTGTATTCTCTCTCTCTGCCCCTTCCTGCCCATCCCTCCCTCTCTGCCCCCTCCTGCCTCTGTCTCCCCTCTCTGCCCCTCTTGCCCGTCCTTGTCTCCCCTCTGTGTCCCTTCTTGCTCATCCCCTCCCCTCTCTGCCCATCCCTCCCCTCTTTGCCCCCTCCTGCCCTCCCCTCCCCTTTTGTCTAGTGGAGGAGGGGGAGGGAGGGAGGGAGGGATGGAGTGTAACTAGATTTCCACTTAGAGGGAGGGGGAAAGGGGTAAAAGGTCTCCACTTAGAGGAAGAAAGAGAGGGTTCTAGGTTCACTTAGAGGTGAGGGAGGGGGTTCTAGGTTTACTTTGAGGGGGAGGGAGGGTGTTCTAGTTCCACTTAGGGAGGGGAGGGAGGGTGTTCTATTTCCATTTAGAGAGGGGAGGGAGGGGGTTCTAGGTCCTTTTAGAGACGGAGGGAGAGGGGTTCTAGATCCAATTAGAGGGAAAGGGAGGGGTTCTAGGCTCACTTAGAGGGAGAAGGAAAAAGGTTCTAGGTTCATTTATAGGGGAAAGGAGGGGGTTCTAGATTCACTTAAAGGGAGAAGGACGGGGTTCTAGGTTCACTTAGAGGGGAGGGAGGGGGTTCTAGATTCACTTAAAGGGAGAAGGACGGGGTTCTAGGTTCACTTAGAGGGGAGGGAGGGATTCTAGGTTCACTTAGAAGGGAGGGACGGGATTATAGGTTCACCTAGAGGGGAGAGAGGGGTTCTAGATTCACTTAAAGAGAGAAGGACGGGGTTCTAGGTTCACTTAGAGGTGAGGGAGGGGGTTCTAGGTTCACTTAAAGGTGAGGGAGGGGGTTCTAGGTTCACTTAGAGGTGAGGGAGGGGGATCTAGGTTCACTTAGAGGTGAGGGAGGGGGTTCTAGGTTCACTTAGAGTTGAGGGAGGGGGTTCTAGGTTCACTTAGAGGTGAGGGAGGGGGTTCTAGGTTCACTTAGAGTTGAGGGAGGGAGTTCTAGGTTCACTTAGAGGTGAGGGAGGGGGTTCTAGGTTCACTTAGAGGTGAGGGAGGGGGTTCTAGATTCACTTAAAGGGAGAAGGACGGGGTTCTAGGTTCACTTAGATGGGAGGGAGGGATTCTAGGTTCACTTAGAAGGGAGGGACGGGATTATAGGTTCACCTAGAGGGGAGAGAGGGGTTCTAGATTCACTGAAAGAGAGAAGGACGGGGTTCTAGGTTCACTTAGAGGTGAGGGAGGGGGTTCTAGGTTCACTTAGAGGTGAGGGAGGGGATTCTAGGTTCACTTAAAGGTGAGGGAGGGGGTTCTAGGTTCACTTAGAGGTGAGGGAGGGGGTTCTAGGTTCACTTAGAGGTGAGGGAGGGGGTTCTAGGTTCACTTAGAGGTGAGGGAGGGGGTTCTAGGTTCACTTAGAGTTAGGGGAGGGGGTTCTAGGTTCACTTAGAGGTGAGGGAGGGGGTTCTAGGTTCACTTAGAGTTGTGGGAGGGGGTTCTAGGTTCACTTAGAGGTGAGGGAGGGGGCATCTAGGTTCACTTAGAGGTGAGGGAGGGGGTTCTAGGTTCACTTAGAGGTAACTATTTGGTTTGACAAACCATTTAGAGTAAAGCCATTTATCCCCAGGACCATTTACTTCACAACCATTAACCCATTCACCCCAGAACAGTTTACTATAGGGCCATTTTTTCAAGGACTATTTACCGCAGAACCCTTTACCATAGCGCCATTTATCCCCAGGGCCATTTACTGCAGAGTCATTTACCGTAGGGCCATTTATTCCCAGAGCCATTTATTCCCAGAGCCATTTATTCCCAGAGACATTTATTCCCAGAGCCATTTATTCCCAGAGCCATTTATTCCCAGAGCCATTTATTCCCAGAGCCATTTATTCCCAGAGCCATTTATTCCCAGAGCCATTTACTGCAGTAGCTACTGTGTTCAACACGGTGCAATAACACGGGAGGCAAAGACCATCTTTACATTATACAATGATGGTATCATTGTATCCTCAGTACCATGATATTGTACCCTCAGTACCATGATGCCACTATACCTTCAATACCGTATCATTGTACCCTCAGTATCATGATGATATCATTATACTCTCAGTATCATGATGATATCATTATACTCTCAGTATCATGATGATATCATTATACCCACATTACCATGATGATATTGTGCCCTCAGTACCATGATGATATCATTATACCCACATTACCATGATATTGTACCCTCAGTACCATGATGATATCATTATACCCTCATAACCATCAGTACCATGATGATATCATTATACCCTCATAACCATCAGTACCATGATGATATCATTATACCCTAATAACCATCAGTACCATGATGATATCATTATACCCTCATAACCATCAGTACCATGATGATATCATTATACCCTCATAACCATCAGTACCATGATGATATCATTATACCCTCATAACCATCAGTACCATGATGATATCACTATACCCTCATAACCATCAGTACCATGATGATATCATTATACCCTCATAACCATCAGTACCATGATGATATCATTATACCCTCATAACCATCAGTACCATGATGATATCATTATACCCTCATAACCATCAGTACCATGATGATATCATTATACCCTCATAACCATCAGTACCATGATAATATCAATGTCTTGTAGAATTCATTATAACTGTCACATTATAACTGTCACATTATAACTGTCACATTATAACTGTCACATTATAACTGTCACATTATAACTGTCACATTACAACTGTCACATTATAAATGTCACATTATAACTGTCACATTATAACTGTCACATTATAACTGTCACATTATAAATGTCACATTATAACTGTCACATTACAACTGTCACATTATAAATGTCACATTATAACTGTCACATTATAACTGTCACATTATAACTGTCACATTATAACTGTCACATTATAACTGTCACATTATAACTGTCACATTATAACTGTCACATTATAACTCACATTATAACTGTCACATTATAAATGTCACATTATAACTGTCACATTATAACTGTCACATTATAAATGTCACATTATAACTGTCACATTATAACTGTCACATTATAACTGTCACATTATAACTGTCACATTATAACTGTCACATTATAACTGTCACATTATAACTGTCACATTATAACTGTCACATTATAACTGTCACATTATAACTGTCACATTATAACTGTCACATTATAACTGTCACATTATAACTGTCACATTATAACTGTCACATTATAAATGTCACATTATAACTGTCACATTATAACTGTCACATTATAACTGTCACATTATAAATGTCACATTATAACTGTCACATTATAACTGTCACATTATAAATGTCACATTATAACTGTCACATTATAACTGTCACATTATAACTGTCACATTATAAATGTCACATTATAACTGTCACATTATAACTGTCACATTATAACTGTCACATTATAACTGTCACATTATAACTGTCACATTATAACTGTCACATTATAACTGTCACATTTGCTAGCTTACATTATTCCCTATTAATAAGAATCTTAATAAGTTCTTATCCAGGTCTTTTCCAGGTCTTACCCAGGTCTTACCCAGGTCTTACCCAGGTCTTACCCAAGTCTTACCCAGGTCTTACCCACGTC
>NC_091322.1:37981466-37983966 GCF_038502225.1 Cherax quadricarinatus | reverse complement strand
AGCTGGGTCCCACAGTGGTCAGTCCTAGGACCAGTGCTATTTTTGATATATGTGAATGACATGGTGGAAGGGATAGACTCTGAAGTGTCCCTGTTCGCAGATGATGTGAAGCTAATGAGAAGGATTAAATCGGATGAGGATCAGGCAGGACTGAAAAAGACCTGGATGGGCTGGACACGTGGTCCAGCAACTGGCTTCTCGAATTAAACCCTGCCAAATGCAAAGTCATAAAGATTGGGGAAAGGAAAAGAAGACCGCAGACAGAGTATAGGCTAGGTGGAAAAGGCTGCAAACCTCACTCAAGGAGAAAGATCTTGGGGTGACCATAACACCGAACACGTCTCCGGAGGCACACATCAACCAGATAACTGCTGCAGCATATGGGCGCCTGGCAAACCTGAGAATAAAGTTCCGATACCTTAGTAAGGAATCGTTCAAGACACTGTACACTGTGTACGTCAGGCCCATACTGGAGTATGCAGCACCAGTTTGGAACCCACACCTGGTCAAGCACGTCAAGAAATTAGAGAAAGTACAAAGGTTTGCAACAAGGCTAGTTCCGGAGCTCAGGCGAATGTCCTACGAAGAAAGGTTGAGGGAAATCGGACTGACGACACTGGAGGACAGGAGGGTCAGGGGAGACATCGTAACAACATACAAAATAATGCGTGGAACAGACAAGGTGGACAGAGACAGGATGTTCCAGAGATTGGACACAGAAACAAGGGGACACAATTGGAAGTTGAAGACTCAGATGAGTCACAGGGATGTTAGGAAGTACTTCTTCGGTCACAGAGTCGTCAGGATGTGGAATAGCCTAGCAAGTGATGTAGTGGAGGCAGGATCCATACATAGCTTTAAGACGAGGTATGAAAAAGCTCAGGAAGCAGAGAGAGAGAGAGGACCTAGTAGCGATCAATGAAGAGGCGGGGCCAGGAGCTGAGTCTCGACCCCTGCAACCACAATTAGGTGAGTACACACACACACACACAGTCTCATCCTGAATTCATCTAAATGTAAAATCATCTCAGTCAGTCAACAAGTGATAAATGCAGTGAGATCAAAACTACCAGGAGCATCAGTCATTGCCCCTACAAATAGCGTCTTGCTTGGAGCACCTCTGGGAAGCAATGCCATTGACACAATTCTCAGGAAGAATTTGGAAGAGTTAAGGAGAATGGAACAACGAATAGGCAATCTGGACACCCACGATGCCTTATACCTTCTCACAAAGTGCTTGAGTCCACCCAGGTTGACATATTTCCTAAGATGTGCACCTTCATATGATAACCCTATACTGCACGAATATGACAGTATCCTGGAGCAGATTTTTACGACAGTACTTAATCTTACTCTCGAAGAAGAGCAGTGGAACCAAGCTACACTTCCAGTCAGACTAGGAGGCATTGGTGTCCGCAAGTCATCACAGATTGCGCTACCTGCTTTTCTGTCCTCATGCGTTACATCCAGAGGGCTTGTAGCAGCGATTCTCCCTGAACATCTTAGGGACAAGACTGGAGTCCAGGACCAAAAGTTCATTGACGGAGCCATGATCTGGGATAATCAAACGGGCTCTGAAACCAGAACTGCTCCCCTCAACAACTACAAACAGTCGCACTTGGATGGTCCAATGGTGGAGAATGTAGCCTCAACAATGCTTCAGAGTGCGTCAGCCTGCCTCCTGGCAATGAGAGCTCCTCGTGCAGGGGACTTTCTGTTGGCTGTTCCCAACTCCAGCCTTGGCACACGCCTCGACCCACAGACCATCCGCATTGGTGTTTGCCCTTCGACTTGTCGCCCCTATTCTCGCCGAATACAGGTGTATTTGAGGCAGTGACGTAGCAGACCGTTTCCGGTACCATGGTCTTGTGTGCCGAAAATCCGTGGGAAAGACTGCAAGACATGAGGATGCCCAGCAGTAAGGGAGCCACCCCAACTATGCAGCCAGAAGCGTCTAGAAGGTATCACCCTTCAAGCCTGGACAGACGGTAAGCAGGTGGTGTGGGACTATACATGTGCATTTACCATGGCTGATACCTATCTCCAATACACCAGGGAGGAAGGAGGGGCAGCTGCCAGCTTCAGGGAGTCCCAAAAGTCTAGAAAATATGGAGAACTTGCCTATCATTATATGTTTGTTCCCATAGGCTCAGAGACCCTTGGCTCATGGGGAAAGAATGCATCTAAGTTCCTTAAGGAGCTAGGAAAAAGACTAATCAGGGTAACTAGGGATCCAAGGGCAGCTAGTTTTCTGTTCCAGCGACTCAGCACTGCTGTTCAGAGGGGTAATGCCTGCTGTATTTTGGGCACGCGCCCCAGTTCTGAAGAGCTGGATGAGATTTTCTCATTATAATCAGTGACAACCACGTAACAACATGTACTAGACATGTATCTCTCACATCTCATGTACCGTATATGCCATCTTTATATCAACAATGTATCTCTTAAACCTTTTGTACCATATTATGTAATAAAATATTCCTATTGGTAAAAAAGAATG
>NC_091322.1:37963966-37973966 GCF_038502225.1 Cherax quadricarinatus | reverse complement strand
TCCAACACCCTGTTGCAGGATTCCAACACCCTGTTGCAGGATTCCAACACCCTGTTGCAGGATTCCAACACCCTGTTGCAGGATTCCAACACTCTGTTAGAGGATTACAGCATCCTGTTGCAGGATTCCAACACCCTGCCTTTAGCAACTAATGGACCACTATGATATGGTGTTGGACACCCTGAAAGACAACAGAATGCAGATAGAGTATAAACAGATTTTGTAAAAGCCTTTGACAAGTGGATCAAGGTGTGATGGCGCATAGAATGCATGCTAAAGGGATAACTAGCAAAGTGGGCAGATGGATGTTCAACTTTCTAACGAATCGAACACAGAGTAGAGGTAAACAGAGATAATTCGGAGGCCGCATAGTGAAGAGCGCTGTTCCACAAGGCACAGTACTCGTCCCATCCTATTCCTCATCCTCACATCAGACATAGACAGGGATGTAAACCTCCTTAACAGACGATACTAGGATCTGCATAAGACTGTCATCCACTGAGGACACGGCAAAACTCCAAGAAGATATATACCAAATTTTCCAGTGGAGAACAGAGAACAATATGATGTTCAATGAAAGCAAATTCCGACTATTCAGTTATGGATAAAATATAGGAAATAATAGCTAGAAATAAATATACTTCAAACTTTAATCACATAATAGAGCTGAAAATTAATGTGAAAAACTTAGGAATATTAATGTCAGAGGATCTCACCTTCAAGGATCACAACAGCGTCACTATCACATGTGCGAGGAAAATGATAGGATGGATAATGAGAACCTTCAAAACAAGAGATGCCAAGCAAGCGATGATCATTTTCAAATCACTTGTTCTGTCTAGGCTGGAATACTGCGGTACATTAACAGCTCCTTTCAAGGCAGGTGAAATGAAAGGTCTAGAGAATGTACAGAGAACCTTTATTGTACATATGAGTTCCGTCAAACATCTTAATTATTAGGAACGCTTGGAGTCACTTGACCTGTACTCACTGAAGCGCAGGCGACAGAGATATTTCATAATGTAACTGGAAAATCCTAGAGGGACTGGTTCCTAATTTGTACACAGAAATCACTCCCTACAAAAGCAAAAGACTGGTCAGTCGATGCAACATTGTACCCTCAATGAAAAGTAGGGAAACCATTAGTACACTAAGAGGAAACACAATAAGTGTTCGGCGGTAGGTGGTAACAAAGTGCGGGTCGGGAGGGTTGAGGGAGAGATTCTCACACAGCAGGGGAGTAAAAACAGTGCAGCAGTAATGGACCGGGCGGGGGGAACGTTGATCCCTGGAATACCCTCCAGGTAGACAACGACAACAGTAGCAGCAACAACAACAGCAGCAATAACAACAACAGCAGCAACGGCAGCAGCAACAGCAGCAGCAACAGCAACAACAACAGCAACACTGGTGAACGCTCGACTGGTTGCGTCTCCAGCAGTGGTAAGTTTACTGCGGCATTTGTCAGCGCTGTTTGACGGCCGAGGCATAGTTGTGGACTCCCTCTGACGGTCTCCCTCAGCTTATAATGGAATGATTGGAAAACCTTCTCTGGATGCCCTGCCTGCCACACCAGTAATGATTAGATGGGATTTTTATTAAATTTATATGTATGTATATATATATATATATATATATATATATATATATATATATATATATATATATATATATATATATATATATATATATATATATATATATATATATATATATATATATATATATATATATATATATATATATATATATATATATATATATATATATATATATATATGAGGGGTGTTAATGTTGCAGTTTAAAAACTGTAGTGTAAAGCACCCTTCTGGCAAGACAGTGATGGAGTGAATGATGGTGAAAGTTTTTCTTTTTCGGGCCACCCTGCCTTGGTGGGAATCGGCCAGTGTGATAATAAAAAAAATAAAATAAAATAATATATATATATATATATATATATATATATATATGCAAATATATATATATATATATATATATATATATATATATATATATATATATATATATATATATATATATATATATATATATATATATATATATATATATATATATATATATATATATATATATATATATATATATATATATATATATATATATATATATATATATATATATATATATATATATATATATATATATATATATATATATATATATATATATATATATATATATATATATGCAATAAGATCACAGTAAACAGGTGATTTCAGAATATGCAAAACAACCACTCTGAAAGAATAGAGAAATTCCAAGCGCTTTCGTGACTACTCACATTATCAAGGAACTATGTTGGTAATGTGAGTAGTCACGAAAGCGCTTGGAATTTCTCTATTCTTTCAGAGTGGTTGTTTTGCATATATATATATATATATATATATATATATATATATATATATATATATATATATATATATATATATATATATATATATATATATATATATATATATATATATATATATATATTGCCAAAGAGTGACACTGGCACCCAAGTGAGGGCAGACAGTCTGGCAGTAGTGCCACGGAGTGACACTGGCACTCAGGTGAGGGCAGACTGTCACTGGTGCCAAAGAGTGACACTGCCACCCAAGTGAGGGCAGTCTGGCACTAGTGCCAGGGGGTGACACTGGCACTCAAGTGAGAGCAGACAGTCTGGCAGTAGTTCCTGAGGGTGACACTGACACTCAGGTGAGGGCAGTCTGGCACTAGTGCCAGGGAGTGACACTGGCACCCAGGTGAGGGCAGACGGTCTGGCAGTAGTGCCAGGGAGTGACACTGGCACCCAGGTGAGGGCAGACGGTCTGGCAGTAGTGCCAGGGAGTGACACTGGCACCCAGGTGAGGGCAGACGGTCTGGCAGTAGTGCCAGGGAGTGACACTGGCACCCAGGTGAGGGCAGACGGTCTGGCAGTAGTGCCAGGGAGTGACACTGGCACCCAGGTGAGGGCAGACGGTCTGGCAGTAGTGCCAGGGAGTGACACTGGCACCCAGGTGAGGGCAGACGGTCTGGCAGTAGTGCCAGGGAGTGACACTGGCACCCAGGTGAGGGCAGGCAGTTAGGTCAACTTTAACATGTCAGTGTAACACTGCCGGCGCGTTCATTCATCGTGCTGCTGCTGTTGTTGTTGCTGTTGTTCCTGTTGTTGTTGTTCCTCCTGTTGCTCCTATTGCTGCTTTTGCTGTTCCTGCTGCTGCTATTGCTATTGTTTTACCTGCTGTTGCTATTGCTGTTGTTGTTCCTGCTGCTGCTACTGATCCGGTTGTTGTTGCTGCTGCTGCTGTTTTTTTCTTGCTGTTGTGTTCCAGCTGTTACTGTTTTTGTTGGGTTTGTTAATGCTGCTGCTGCTGCTGCTGCTGCTGCTGCTGCTGCTGCTGCTGCTGCTGCTGTTACTGCTGCCTATGTTGTTGTTTTTGATGTTGCTGCAGCTGTTCCTTCTGTTCATGTTGCTCTTATTGCTGTTCTTGTTGTTCCTGCTGTTGCTGCTGCTGTTGTTATTCTTGCTGTTCCTGCTGCTGTTGCTGCTGCTGTTGTTGGTGTTGCATCTGCTGTTACTGCTGTTGCCGTTTTTGCTGATGTTGCAGCTGTTGCGGCTGCAGTTATTGTTGCTGCTGTGGTTGTTGCTGTTACTGCTGTTGCTGATGTTTTTGCTATTGCTACTGCTGGTGTGCTGTTGTTCATATATCAAGGCAGTGAAGCTGCAGCTCATGCAGCAAGGGCCTACATCAGGGACCTACCAGAAGACAAGGCCGTAGTCAAACTTGATTTTAGAAATGCCTTCAATATGGTAAAGAGAGATGCTGTCTTGCCAGCTGTTCGGGATCGCTTCCCCAGTCTTTTTCCCTTCATTTCAGCATGCTACAGCAAACCCTCAATTCTTTTGTTTGGAGAACATGAAATTCTTTCATCAGAAGGTGTTCAGCAGGGTGACCCACTAGCTCCACTTCTCTTCTGCTTGGCAGTAAGAGAACTAACTTCCAGCCTACGCAGCGAGCTCAACATCTGGTACCTGGATGATGGCACTCTGGCTGGTACTGAAGAGTCCCTGGCAGGGGACCTACAACTGGTGAAAACACAGGGAAATCTTGATGCCCATGATGCCCTGTATCTCCTCACAAGGTGTCTTACTATGCCAAGACTCACTCACTTCCTGAGGTGTGCACCCTCTTTTGACAACCCAACAGTCGACGTGTATGACGCACACCTGAGATCAACCTTTAAGAAGGCACTGAATCTGTCACTAGGAGATCGGCAATGAGATCAGGCAACCCTCCCAGTGCGACTGGGAGGTATAGGGGTGCGCAAAGCATCGCAGGTAGCTTTACCTGCATTTCTGTCTTCGTGTTTGGCTTCCAGTGCATTAGTCAAGAAGATTGTCCCCGAACGCTGGAGAGACACAGTAGAAGCTCAAGACCCTAGGTTCACTTCAGCAGTCATGCAATGGGACAGCCCTGCAGACTCCTCCAGTAGACCAGTTCCTCCCAATGAGCACAAACAGTCCCACTGGGACAAACCGATCATGAAAAAAATCGCCAACACAATGCTCTCCAATGTTTCAGGAAAGAACAAAGCTCGTCTCCTGGCAGTGAAGGCACCACACTCAGGAGATTTCCTGTTAGCTGTTCCCAGTTCCTCCCTGGGCACTCAACTAGACCCACAGGCTATTCGGATTGGTGTTGCTCATCGCCTAGCCGCCCCCATCCTCACCGAACATAGGTGTATTTGCGGCAGGGCGACAGCTGATCAATTCGGACTTCATGGTCTCGTGTGTCACACAGCAGAAGGGAAGTATGCCAGACATGAGGAGGTCAATGACATAAAGAGAAGCCTCGCCACAGCCCGTTGCCCAGCTCAACGGGAACCCCAAGTGCAGAGGTCTGACGGAAGTCAAAAGCGTCCTGATGGAGCCACTATGCTACCCTGGAAGGATGGAAAGCAGATTGCCTGGGACTACACCTGTGCCGCCACATTGGCAGACACCTACTTGCCATACTCCGTAGTGGAAGGGGGTGGAGCTGCCAGCCACAGGGAGACCCAGAAGATCCGCAAATATGAAGACCTTCCCCCTTGCTATAACTTCATTCCAATAGGGTCGGAGACCCTTGGAGCATGGGGCAAGTGTGCTTTAAAGTTCCTCAAAGAGCTGGGTGAAAAGCTCGTCATAAAAACCAAGGACCACAGGGCGACCAGCTTCCTCTTTCAGAGACTCAGTGTTGCGATCCAGAGAGGAAATGCCTGCAGCATTCTGGGCACGCGGCCCACCGCCGGGGAGCTGGACGAAGTATTTGAGATGTGGCTCTGAGTTGTTATCTATGTTGTTTTGCTTTCTATTGTATTTTTGTGAATGTTTTGCCAATGTATTTTGTCTTTAAATAAATTATAAAATATAGGGGGTGGTAGGAGAAAATTCTAGAGGTGGTACAAACAGCTTCAGGGAGAACCTTGAGTTTTCCCTGAAGCAAGTTTATTCTTTTCTCTGAGGATGAGGGTCCCCAGGACAGTTCTATCCCTAGAGGTGGTACCTCTTTCCATATCTCTGATATATATATATATATATATATATATATATATATATATATATATATATATATATATATATATATATATATATATGTATATATATATATATATATATATATATATATATATATATATGTATATATATATATATATATATATATATATATATATATATATATATATATATATATATATATATATATATATGTATGTATATGGAAAGCAGGTGGTGTGGGACTACATATGTGCATCTACCTTGGCTGATACCTATCTCCAATACACCAGGGAGGAAGGAGGGGCAGCTGCCAGCTTCAGCGAGTCCCAAAAGTCTAGAAAATATGGAGAACTTGCCCATCATTATATGTTTGTTCCCATAGGCTCAGAGACCCCTGGCTCATGGGGAAAGAGTGCATCTAAATTCCTTAAGGAGCTGGGAAAAAGACTCATCAGGGTAACTAGGGATCCCAGGGCAGCTAGTTTTCTGTTCCAGCGGCTCAGTGCGGCTGTTCAAAGGGGTAATGCCTGCTGTATTTTGGGCACGCGCCCCAGCTCTGAGGAGCTGGATGAGATTTTCGCCTTATAATCGGTGATACACACGTAACAACATGTACCTTATATGCCACCTTTATATCAACAAAGTATCTCTTAAATCTTCTGTACCATATTATGTAATAAAAATTGAGACACTTATGCACCATATGGGAATCTTTATTTAGGAAACGTTTCGCCACACAGTGGCTTCATCAGTCCAATACAAAGCAGAGAGGTGCAAGAAGAGGAGGAGATTGAGGTAATCAGTCCCTCAGCCTGGAGTCGATGTGTTCAGTCCATCAATCTTGTAGAATGTACAGCATAGGGCCGTAGACGTGGCTTATATACTGTAGTCAGGTGAGGCGAAGCAGGGGGAGGTGGGGTCATAGTGGTACCATCCACTAGTCGAAGTAGGTCTTCGTCCAAAGGTAGGACAAGTTGGAGAATTCTTTGTATCAAGATCCCATGATGATGCAGTGTCTGACAGTTGTGATGAATGGTTTTGAAAACCGACAAGTTGAAGAATTGAGACACTTACGCAACATCATATCTGTCAGACACTGCATCATCATGGGATCTTGATACAAAGAATTCTCCAACTTGTCCTACCTTTGGACGAAGACCTACTTCGACTAGTGGATGGTACCACTATGACCCCGCCTCCCCCTGCTTCGCCTCACCTGACTACAGTATATAAGCCACGTCTACGGCCCTATGCTGTACATTCTACAAGATTGATGGACTGAACACATCGACTCCAGGCTGAGGGACTGATTACCTCAATCTCCTCCTCTCCTTGCACCTTTCTGCTTTGTATTGGACTGATGAAGCCACTGTGTGGCGAAACGTTTCCTAAATAAAGATTCCCATATGGTGCATAAGTGTCTCAATCTTCAACTTGTCGGTTTTCAAAACCATTCATCACAACGTCGCCAAGGAAGGTAAAAACGTTGTTGTTGGGGATAGCCAGATTAGGTACATGGATAGGGCATTCTGCTTGAAGGATAGGAGTAGGAGGCAGAGAGTGTGTTTTCCTGGGGCTGGGATGAAGGATATTGTTAGCCATCTGGATGACATCATGAAAGGTAATGGGAGCAATCCTATTATCTGTCTCAGTGCTGGAGGCAACGATGTTGGCAGACGTAGGAGTGAGGACCTGATTAGCAGGTATAGGTCAGCAATAGAGATAATTAGGAGGAAGGGTGGGAACCCTGTCATATGTGGTATTTTGCCAAGAAGAGGAGTTGGAAATGAATGGTTGTCCAGAGCAACTGGTGTCAATTGCTGGTTGGACAAATACTGTAAGGAAAATGCGGTAACATTCATTGACAACTGGGACCTCTTCTATGGCAGAAATAACATGTATGCCAGGGATGGGGTTCACTTATCTAGGTGTGGGGTGGGAGCACTGGCCAACGCAGTGGAGGGAGCTGTTAGGTCTTTAAACTAGGAATAGTTAGTGGTATAGATTTTGGAGGGAAAACAGTGAAGTCGCAGTGTAGTAATATGAGTACTAGGAGAACTAGTAATAGGCAAAATGAGGTGGATATTGGAAAGCTAGTGGCACTAATTGACAAGGACAGTAATAGGTTTAGAGGAATAACAGAAAGGAGCAGGAAGGGTCAAGAGAAAGGAGGGTCCTTAAATATATATTACACAAATAGTCGCAGTGCTAGGAATAAGATGGACGAGTTGAGACTAGTTGCTAGTGCAGGTAACATTGATGTATTTGCCATTACTGAGACGTGGTTTAATTAAAAAAGTCGGGACATGCCTGCAGAATGTCATATTCAGGGTTTTAAATTGTTCCAAGTAGATAGAAGTATCGGGAAGGTGGGTGGGGTGGCATTGTATGTCCGAGATCGCTTGAACTGTTGCATAAAAACGGGTATTAAGTCTGAAGTAACACATACAGAGTCTGTTTGGATAGAATTTTCAGAGGGGCATGAAAAATTTATTTTAGGTGTGATATACCGTCCTCCAAACTTAGATAGGGACCAGGGGAGACTACTATGGGAGGAAATTGTTAGGGCCACAAGGCACGATAATGTAGTAATTCTAGGAGACTTTAACTTTAGTCATATTGATTGGAATTTCTTGACTGGGAATTTAGAATCATACGACTTTTTAGAAGTAGTTCAGGATTGTTTTTTGAAGCAGTTTGTGACAGAACCTACAAGGGGTAATAACCTGCTTGACTTAGTTCTGGCAAACAATGAATCCCTTGTTAATAATTTAGAAATTTCAGAGGAACTGGGTGCTAGCGACCACAAATCAATTACATTTAGCATTGAATGGAAGTATGTTAGTAGGGATAACTCAGTAACAGTCCCAGATTTTCGCTTAGCAGCTTACGATGGGTTTAGAGAACACTTATCATCTGTTGACTGGGGTAACGAAGAGAGCTATTAATATGACAGTTTTCTGAACACTATACATGCTGCTCAAAGAATGTTTATCCCGTATAAAGAAATTAGATCAAATAGAAATGACCCAAAATGGATGAATAATAGGCTGAAATATCTACTAGGGCATAAGAAAGGAATTTATAGGCGTATCAAAAGAGGTTAGGGTCATCTTATGAATCAGTATATTGACATTAAGAGGGACATTAAAAAGGGGATAAGAAAAGCTAAAAGGGACTATGAAATTAAAGTTGCTAGGGATTCTAAAACTAACCCAAAAAGTTTTTTCCAGGTCTATAGAACAAAAGTTAGAGATAAGATAGGTCCCCTTAAAAATAACTATGGGCATCTTACTGACAAAGAGAATGAAATGTGCTCGATTTTAAATAATTATTTTCTTTCGGTTTTTACACAGGAAGACACTGAGAATATTCCAGTAATTAATTTTTATAGTGGGCTAGAAGAAGATAAATTATGTAACATCACAGTCACTAGTGAAATGGTTGTGAAGCAGATAGACCGACTGAAGCAAAATAAATCACCGGGTCCTGATGAGGTTTTTTCAAGGGTTCTTAAGGAATGCAAAATGGAACTCTGTGAACCACTAATATTTTTAAGTTATCTCTTCAAACAGGTGTAGTGTCTGATATGTGGAAGATGGCTAATGTAATTCCTATTTTTAAAACAGGGGACAAGTCATTACCGTCAAATTACCGCCCAATAAGCCTGACCTCAATTGTAGGCAAATTACTAGAGTCAATTATAGCTGAGATTATAAGAAGCCATCTCGATAAGCATAGCTTGATTAATGATACTCAGCATGGATTCACAAGAGGCCGGTCTTGTCTAACTAATTTATTAACTTTCTTCAGTAAAGCTTTTGAGACTGTTGACCACGATAAAGAATTTGATATTATTTACTTAGATGTTAGTAAGGCTTTTGATAGAGTTCCGCGCCAAAGACTGTTGAAGAAAGTGGCAGCTCATGGCAATGGGGGAAGAGTGCTCTCGTGGATCAAGTCATGGCTCACAGACAGGAAGCAGAGAGTGTCCATAAATGGGGTTAAATCCGAGTGGGGATCAGTAACAAGTGGCGTTCCACAAGGATCAGTCTTGGGATCGTTGCTGTTTATAATATATATCAATGATCTTGATGAAGGAATTACTAGCGATATGAGCAAATTCGCCGATGACACGAAGATAGGTAGGATAATTGATTCAAAAGTAGATGTTAGGGAACTTCAGAAGGATTTAGACTAACAAACTCTATTCTTGGTCAGAAAAGTGGCAGATGCAGTTCAATGTAGATAAATGCAAGGTTCTGAAGCTTGGGAGTGCCCATAACCCTAGTACTTATAAGTTAAATGATGTAGAACTTAGCCATACAGATTGCGAAAAGGACTTGGGGGTTATGGTGAACAGCAACCTTAAACCAAGTCAGCAATGCCTAAGCGTACGTAATAAGGCAAATAGATTACTGGGATTTATATCAAGAAGTGTAAGCAACAGAAGTCCAG
>NC_091322.1:37951128-37963866 GCF_038502225.1 Cherax quadricarinatus | reverse complement strand
CATGGGAAATAAGGATCAAAGGGGTGGGAAGGATCAATGGAGGAGGGTCAAGGAAGGAGGACGGGGAGGAAAGGAGGATAAAAGGGAAGGAGGATCATGGGAAAGGAGGATCAAAGGGAAGGAGGATCAAGGGAAGGAGGATCAAAGCGAAGGGGGATCAAGGGGAAGGAGGATCAAAGGGAAGGAGGATCAAGGGGAAGGAGGATCAAGGGAAAGGATGATCAAAGGGAAAGAGGATCAAGGGGAAGGTGGATCAAAAGGAAAGAGGATCAAGGGGAAGGAGGATCAAAGGAAAGGAGGATCAAGGGGAAGAAGGATCAAAGGAAAGGAGGATCAAGGGGAAGGAGGATCGAGGGGAAGGAAGAGATTCAGGGGCAGGGAAGAGGAGGAGTCAGGGGAGGGGGGAAATGGGAGATTAACACTGGGGAAGTTGGTACGGTAGGGGGCGGAGGGGGGGCGGGGGTCGGGGGGGGAAAGGGTGGAAGGGGGAAGGAGACATCATTCTCCCCTTTTCTTTATTTTCTTCCTCTTCCTCCTATTGCTCCTCGTCCTCCATTACCTCTTCTCCCCCTCCCTGTGTGTGAGGGAGGGAGGGACAGAGAGAGGGAGGGACAGAGGAAGGGAGGGAGGGAGGGAGGGAAGGGGGGATGAGAGGGAGGTAGGGAGGGACAGAGGAAGAGAGGGAGGGACAGAGGAAGGGAGGGAGGGACACAGGAAGGGAGAGAGGGACACAGGAAGGGAGGGAGCAACACAGGAAGGGAGGGAGGGTGGGAGGGAGTGAGGGACAGAGGAAGGGAGGGAGGGACACAGGAAGGAGAGAGGATACAGGATGGGAGGGAGGGATGCAGGAATGGAGGGAGGGATACAGGAAGGGAGGAAGGGGTACAGGAAGGGAGGGAGGGACACAGGAAAGGGAGGGAGGGTGGGAGGGAGTGAGGGACAGAGGAAGGGAGGGAGGGACACAGGAAGGGAGGGAGGGACACAGGAAGGGAGGGAGGGACACAGGAAGGGAGGGAGGGAGGGAGGGAGTGAGGGACAGAGGAAGGGAGGGAGGGACACAGGAAGGGAGGGAGGGACACAGGAAGGGTGGGAGGGACACAGGAAGGGAGTGAGGGACACAGGAAGGGAGGGAGGGACACAGGAAGGGAGGGAGGGACACAGGAAGGGAGGGAGGGACACAGGAAGGGAGGGAGGGACAGAGGAAGGGAGGGAGGGTGGGAGGGAGTGAGGGACACAGGAAGGGAGGGAGGGACAGAGGAAGGGAGGGAGGGACACAGTCAGGGAGGGAGGGATACAGGAAGGGAGGGAGGGACACAGGAAGGGAGGGAGGGAGGAAAGGAGTGAGGGATTTATTAAGTTATCCCCCTGACTCTCAGGGAAATATTCGCCCAGATTTTTTAGGGAAATCAGAATCCTAGGGAAGTTTTACGAGGCGGTGGGGAAACTCCCCACGCACCAGGAAATTTTCTAGTTTCCTTCCCTGTGTTAATCTTCCTCCGACGATATTACCCAGACCAATATTATATTACTCAGGTCGGGATTATATTAAGCAGGTTAGCAGCACTAACAGCAGAACAACAGCACTAACAGCAGAACAACAGCACTAACAAACAACAGAACAACAGCACTAACAAACAACAGAACAACAGCAATAACAAACAGCAGAACAGCAGCACTAACAAACAGCAGAACAACAGTACTCTCGCATAACAGATGAGTAACAGAAGTTCTCCTGGAGTTTAAAGATCTCATCATCTGCGTCATCAATGTGTTGGTGTTGACGGCATCGCTGAGAGAGCAAATGTCTTCCCCTTCGTGGCAACACCTCAACGACAGTCGAAAGAAAGCCAGAAACGACTTAGCTGTCATTAAAACAGCTCAACGACAGGTTTAAAACAGCTCGTAAAATTCCAGTCAACAGCAAGCCAGTGTTGAGAGAGAGGGGGGGGGGGGTAAAGAACACCCTGATTTTTTAGTGTGGAGGAAAAAACGAGAAGGGAGCACACAAGATAGGCACTCTTCCCTTGTCTTTTATAGCCCTGGAAGCTGCCGTAAATGCAAGTATCTATCTGCTATAAACACAAGTATCTACCAGCCATAAAAAAAAAGACAAGTGTGTGTTATCTGAACGTCGAGGCAGTTCAGGCGACAGAGAAGCAGCCTCCATCTGCCGGCACCAGGAACATCACTGGGAGTCTCCCTCTGGCAACACCACACACGGGTCAAGCATCAGCGGAATAAATAGATTTATATAGGAATTAATGGAGCACTCGGAGAATTATTGAAAAATAATATTGCAACATCGTAGAAATTAAAAAGTAAATCAGAATTAAGTGTCCCGAAATCTAGATGTATTTCGGTAGCTCAACGTCCCAAGAAAAGTATTCCATTATTACGTAACTCTAGAAATTTACTCAGCTCAAAGTGAACTTTCAATTATTATTTTAATAAAGCCCACCAACAGTGAAAGTTTGAAGCCGATCAGAAAGGGCATTGTCCAGCAATAAATTTAATTCCAAATATTCCCAGCTGTTTTTTTTAAAAAAAGACAATTTAGTGAAGTTTGAAATCTGCAGCGACTTACAACTCATGGGTCAACTTTCTTCTTAGAGAATAATACCTCGTTATTAATATTCCGACGCTCAGCACAAGAAGCATTCTTTAGTTATTGATGCAATAACATCACTGTTATTGATGCAATAACATCACTGTTATTGATGCAATAACATCACTGTTATTGATGCAATAACATCACTGTTATTGATGCAATAACATCACTGTTATTGATGCAATAACATCACTGTTATTGATGCAATAACATCACTGTTATTGATGCAATAACATCACTGTTATTGATGCAATAACATCACTGTTATTGATGCAATAACATCACTGTTATTGATGCAATAACATCACTGTTATTGATGCAATAACATCACAGTTACTGATGCTATAAGATCACAGTTATTGATGCAATAAGATCACAGTTACTGATGCTATAAGATTACAGTTATTGATGCAATAAGATCACAGTTATTGATGCTATAAGATCACAGTTATTGATGCAATATAATCACAGTTATTGATACAATAAGATCACAGTTATTGATGCAATAAGATCACAGTTATTGATGCAATAAGATCACAGTTATTGATGCAATAAGATCACAGTTATTGATGCAATAAGATCACAGTTATTGATGCAATAAGATCACAGTAAACAGGTGATATCACAATATATAAAATATCCACAGTAAAAAAAATAGTGAAATTCCAAGTAATTTAATAATTTCTCTCATTATCAAGGAATATCGCTTGGATATAAATGAATACCATTATATATTCAAAAAATTTAGGAACTGGGATTTACGTCGCCATTCTGTAACAGCGTGAATCTTGCGTTCAGGAAACCACACCAGCGGCGAAAATCTGAAGCCAATCACGTGAGTCATTCTTCAGTTATGGCACGGAAACCTAATGGGTATCATCCTGGCCCTAAGATGCATCAATCAGCCATGGACCGGTCCGCGAGGGGGGCGGTAGCCCCGGGAACACCCTCCAGGTAGACCTCCGGGTAGACCTCCAGGCAGCCATTAAATACTGAAGCCCTTCAGAACAGGTAAACTGAAATTCATTTAACGTGATTTAACGGGTATTAAAAAAAAACATGCAATTTTACACACAGAATGATCAGATCTGCTCCTACCCTTAAATTTCACTTTCCATCCTCGATGACGTGAGACTTCTGCTGTCTCACTGAAATCGTGAAGACCAACACAATGATGGCAGAGATGGTAAGATCTTTTAAGACTGGGAAAACTTCTGTTACTCATCTGTTATGCGGGAGTGCTGTTGTTCTGCTGTTCGTTAGTGTTGTTCTGCTTTTCATTAGTGTTGTTATTTTGCTGTTCGTTAGTGTTGTTCTGCTGTTCATTAGTGCTGTTGTTCTGCTGTTCGCTACATCACTGAGGGTTTGAGAAGCTATCCCAGCTATTCCAGGATGCTAAGAACGGGTCCAGCAACTCTTGTCACAGAGCACGTTAACATGCCAACTATTCCAAGAATCTGGTCCTAGTGACCGTGCACAGGCGTTGAAAAATTTTAAGCCTATTGGTTGAGGCGTTCTCGAGTTATGAGAAAAACAAGAAACGAACAGTCGGAGGAAAGAAAAATTAGAGGCTACGTCTTGAAGATTTTCCTTCAGGGATACTTAAGTAACATTATTATATTACAAGAATGATAAAACGTAAATATTGGAGCACTGAGTGTGTTATACAACGTAATTATTAAAACACTGAGAGTATTATAAGACAAATATTGGAGCACTGAGTGTGTTATACAACGTAATTATTAAAACACTGAGAGTATTATAAGACAAATATTGGAGCACTGAGAAAAATATAAAAATTTACTGAAACCTCAGAAGGTTTATTGTGAAATTTAGAATATAGGAAAAATTATATGAAAAATATTATTAGAACTTGGAATTTTGTTTTTTAAAAGAGGAAGAGTTAAAAAAATAATATTGGAACATCTGGAGAAATACAGAATAATGTTCAATAATAGAAATTTGTCTGTATCGTGATGTTCGTCTTATTGATCTTTGAACGAGCACTGTGGAAGGTTGTGGGAGAGGGTGGCACCATGGGAGGGATATGTGACTGTGGGAGAGGGTGGCACCATGGGAGGGATATGTGACTGTGGGAGAGGGTGGCACCATGGGAGGGATATGTGACTGTGGGAGAGGGTGGCACCATGGGAGGGATATGGGACTGTGGGAGAGGGTGGCACCATGGGAGGGATATGGGACTGTGGGAGAGGGTGGCACCATGGGAGGGATTTGGGACTGTGGGAGAGGGTGGCACCATGGGAGGGATATGACTGTGGGAGGGTGGCACCATGGGAGGGATATGGGACTGTGGGAGAGGGTGGCACAATGGAAGGGATATGGGACTGTGGGAGAGGGTGGCACCATGGGAGGGATATGGGACTGTGGGAGAGGGTGGCACCATGGGAGGGATATGGGACTGTGGGAGAGGGTGGCACCATGGGAGGGATATGGGACTGTGGGAGAGGGTGGCACCGTGAGAGGGATATGTGACTGTGGGAGAGGGTGGCACCGTGAGAGGGATATGTGACTGTGGGAGAGGGTGGCACCATGGGAGGGATATGGGACAGTGGGAGAGGGTGGCACCATGGGAGGGATTTGGGACTGTGGGAGAGGGTGGCACCATGGGAGGGATATGTGACTGTGGAAGAGGGTGGCACCATGGGAGGGATATGGGACTGTGGGAGAGGGTGGCACCATGGGAGGGATATGGGACTGTGGGAGAGGGTGGCACCATGGGAGGGATATGGGACTGTGGGAGAGGGTGGCACCATGGGAGGGATATGGGACTGCGGGAGAGGGCGGCACCATGGGAGGGATATGGGACTGTGGGAGAGGGTGGCACCGTGAGAGGGATATGTGACTGTGGGAGAGGGTGGCACCGTGAGAGGGATATGTGACTGTGGGAGAGGGTGGCACCATGGGAGGGATATGGGACTGTGGGAGAGGGTGGCACCATGGGAGGGATTTGGGACTGTGGGAGAGGGTGGCACCATGGGAGGGATATGTGACTGTGGGAGAGGGTGGCACCATGGGAGGGATATGGGACTGTGGGAGAGGGTGGCATCGAGGGAAGGGGTGGCACCATTGGAGGGATATGGGACTGTGGGAGAGGGTGGCACCATGGCAGGGATATGGGACTGTGGGAGAGGGTGGCACCATGAGAGGGATATGTGACTGTGGGAGAGGGTGACACCATGAGATGGATATGGGACTGTGGGAGAGGGTGGCACCGTGAGAGGGATATGTGACTGTGGGAGAGGGTGGCACCGTGAGAGGGATATGTGACTGTGGGAGAGGGTGGCACCATGGGAGGGATATGGGACTGTGGGAGAGGGTGGCACCATGGGAGGGATATGGGACTGTGGGAGAGGGTGGCACCGTGAGAGGGATATGTGACGGTGTGGGAGAGGGTGGCACCGTGAGAGGGATATGACTGTGGGAGAGGGTGGCACCATGGGAGGGATATGGGACTGTGGGGAGAGGGTGGCACCATGGGAGGGATATGGGACTGTGGGGAGAGGGTGGCACCGTGAGAAGGATATGTGACTGTGGGAGAGGGTGGCACCGTGAGATATGTGACTGTGGGAGAGGGTGGCACCATGGGGAGGATATGGGACTGTGGGAGAGGTGGCACCGTGAGGGATATGTGACTGTGGGAGAGAGTGGCACCATGAGAGGGATATGTGACTGTGGGAGAGAGTGGCACCATGAGAGGGATATGTGACTGTGGGAGAGAGTGGCACCATGAGAGGGATATGTGACTGTGGGAGAGGGTGGCACCGTGAGAGGGATATGTGACTGTGGGAGAGAGTGGCACCGTGAGAGGGATATGTGACTGTGGGAGAGGGTGACACCATGAGATGGATATGGGACTGTGGGAGAGGGTGGCACCGTGAGAGGGATATGTGACTGTGGGAGAGAGTGGCACCATGAGAGGGATATGTGACTGTGGGAGAGGGTGGCACCATGAGAGGGATATGTGACTGTGGGAGAGAGTGGCACCATGAGAGGGATATGTGACTGTGGGAGAGAGTGGCACCATGAGAGGGATATGTGACTGTGGGAGAGGGTGGCACCGTGAGAAAGGGTGGCATCATGGGATGGCATTGTGGCAATGTACTGTGGTGGTCACTGTGCAGACAGTGAACATCTTGAGAACACAGGTAAAGGCAGTGAACATCTTGAGAACACAGGTAAAGGCAGTGAACATCTTGAGAACACAGGTAAAGGCAGTGAACATCTTGAGAACACAGGTAAAGGCAGTGAACATCTTGAGAACACAGGTAAAGGCAGTGAACATCTTGAGAACACAGGTAAAGGCAGTGAACATCTTGAGAACACAGGTAAAGGCAGTGAACATCTTGAGAACACAGGTAAAGGCAGTGAACATCTTGAGAACACAGGTAAAGGCAGTGAACATCTTGAGAACACAGGTAAAGGCAGTGAACATCTTGAGAACACAGGTAAAGACAGTGAACATCTTGAGAACACAGGTAAAAGCAGTGAACATCTTGAGAACACAAGTAAAGGCAGTGAACATCTTGAGAACACAGGTAAAAGCAGTGAACATCTTGAGAACACTGGTAAAGACAGTGAACATCTTGAGAACACAAGTAAAGGCAGTGAACATCTTGAGAACACAGGTAAAGGCAGTGAACATCTTGAGGACACAGGTAAAGGCAGTGAACATCTTGAGAACACAGGTAAAGGCAGTGAACATCTCGAGGTAAAGACAATGAACGTTTTAAGAACACTGGTAAAAGCAGTGAACGTCTTAAAAACCTCAAAGAAACAAAAAATCAAACAAATTTCCTCTAACTGTGACCACTGAGGGTCACAATTAAACTGGCGATTCCTCTTTTTTTTAGGAAGGACGAGATTGTCTGAGTTCAGTGAACTTACCTTCAGAAGTTTAACTTGAGAAGTCAGCAGCAGGTGACGTCCTGGTGAGTTCGACACATAGCAACAAGATAACACCTGAACACAACCGGTCAATTAATTAATTAATCTATGTTAAGCGCTAAACCCAAGTGAGTCATTCAGTGCAAGACGTGTTGGAGGCTCGATCCTCCGTCTGGTGAGCGCCAGACAGACGCGCTTCCTATTTGTACTCACCAAGATGTTCACAACCAGTCAAGGTTCTAGCCTTGACTGGTCAACAGGTATGTTGTAGAACAACCTATGGTGACTTTGTAAAGCTCTACGCAGGGCGAAACGTTCTCTCAATAAAAGCTTGTTTGTGCAACATGTGTCCGTTCTCCAATTTCTCCCCAGTACGCTGTATTAATTTGGTAAAAAAAGAAATTGAATTAAGAATGAAAATTCCCCAGAGGACGTACACTGAGACACACACACACACACACACACACACACACACACACACACACACACACACACACACACACACACACACACACACACACACACACACACACACACACACCACTTCATGTGTATATCGTTTTGGCAAGAAACAGAAGTCCAAAAGAAGAGGATGGGTCGAACATATCGAGTGTCGGTCGCTCCGAGAGAGAAAATCCACACCGGAGAAGATTGTCGCCTGTCGATCCTGCGAGAGCATCCCTGACGGGCAGTGCCAAGTCTCAGCCTTTCTCCAGGATCATTCTCCCAGACGGCCACAGACATGCAGGATGGATTAGACTCATGCTAAAACGCCAGGTGTAGGGGAGAATGCTGCTGCCACAAAAGGCAAGTACTGTCATTGCTGGACGTGCACAGCATCCCAGCAAACATGCTAAACCGGGGCTATCGTGGTGTTGACATCCCACGTTGAGTATTCAATAGAGGAGCGAACCCACCTCTTTAAGGTATTGGATTCTCCATCAGTTGTATCATAGAAGACTCAAGGAGATAGCACAAGACGTTCCTGTCAATAAAAATCGTTTGGAAACAAATCCTCTTGAAAACTTTTGTGACAAGGGAATATCGGAGGAGAAAGATGGTGTTCCTAGCGTTATCCTCCTCCCAGTTAACAACCTCAAAATAATGAATAATACCTACCATATAATAATACCTAACATATAATAATACCTACCATATAATAATACCTACCATATAATAATACCTAACATATAATAATACCTACCATATAATAATACCTACCATATAATAATACCTACCATATAATAATACCTACCATATAATAATACCTACCATATAATAATACCTACCATATAATAATACCTACCATATAATAATACCTAACATATAATAAAAAACAGATCTACATGAATAATAATAATAATAATAATAATAATAATAATAATAATAATAATAATAATAATAATAATAATAATAATAATAATAATAATAATAATAATAATTATTATTATTATTATTATTATTATTATTATTTTTATTATTATTATTAAAAATATAAATTTGACATTTCTTACGATACGTTTCGCTCACTACTGGTGAGCGAAACATATCGTAATAAAAGTTTGCAGATGCTGAATGTGTCTAACATACATCTGTCGGCACCACACACCTGGTGCAAAAAAAAAAATAGGAGATGAAAAAGAACAATAACAATAAGAACATCAACAACAACAACAACAACACTAATAAAAAGCCTTAAACTAACAACCTGCAACACAACACCACGACCTCCCCCCAACCCCCACCCTCACCCCTCCCCCACACCTTCTCCCTCACCCCTCACCCACACCTTCTCCCTCACCCCTCCCCAACACCTTCTCCCTCACCCCCTCCCCAACACCTTCTCCCTCACCCCTCCCCAACACCTTCTTCCTCACCCCTCCCCCCACACCTTCTCCCTCACCCCTCACCCACACCTTCTCCCTCACCCCTCCCCAACACCTTCTCCCTCACCCCTCCCCAACACCTTCTCCCTCACCCCTCCCCAAAACCTTCTCCCTCACCCCTCCCCAACACCTTCTCCCTCACCCCTCCCCAACACCTTCTTCCTCACCCCTCCCCCACACCTTCTCCCTCACCCCTCACCCACACCTTCTCCCTCACCCCTCCCCAACACCTTCTACCTCACCCCTCCCCAACACCTTCTCCCTCACCCCTCCCCAACACCTTCTCCCTCACCCCTCCCCAACACCTTCTCCCTCACCCCTCCCCAACACCTTCTTTCTCACCCCTCCCCCCACACCTTCTCCCTCACCCCTCACCCACACCTTCTCCCTCACCCCCTCCCCAACACCTTCTCCCTCACCCCTCCCCCACACCTTCTCCCTCACCCCTCACCCACACCTTCTTCCTCACCCCTCTCCAACACCTTCTCCCTCACCCCACCCCAACACCTTCTCCCTCACCCCTCCCCCACACCTTCTCCCTCACCCCTCCCCCACACCTTCTCCCTCACCCCCCTCACCACCCAGGTAAAGTTGATGATGTCTCCGGAGCTCAGGTGTAATTTGTAAATTAAATCTTTGCGTCCACAAGGCACCTGAGTCAGATTGGATGGTCGGGTAATGCGTAAAATGCGTTCACGTCAGGGTATCTCCCTGACTTTGACGGCTCACCCTCAGACCATCCATTAACTACGGCCCTAAAGTGTAACCAGATTGCTTGTAAACACGTCGCATTGATTTAGAAGCTATATCCGTTTTGATGGTAATAATAAATTCAATGTACAGCTCAAGCAAGGGCCAAAATGGCTTGCAAACTAGGCACGGTGATTGAGAGTGGCATCAGTCTTCAGACATAACCATGATGGGAATACTGGACGGTTTAAACAAGATCCAAAATTGCTTGTAAACAGGTTTGATGGACTAAATTTGCAGGATAATAATGGGTTCCTTGTGTGTGTGTGTGTGTGTGTGTGCACGCGCACGAGCGAGCGAGCGAGAGAGAGAGAGAGAGAGAGAGAGAGAGAGAGAGAGAGAGAGAGAGAGAGAGAGAGAGAGAGAGAGAGAGAGAGAGAGAGAGAGAGAGAGAGAGAGAGAGAGAGAGAGAGAGAGAGAGAGAGAGTGAGAGAGTTATATAGTCTTCAACGGAACCTTTACAAACCAACAATTAACTAATCTAAAGCCTCAGTACACTGGTGAATTATATACTAAACACCGTAAGTCAGTCACTGTTCGTGAGGCAAGATGCTGGGTGAGCTGTAGGTGTCATGTAGCCCTTTGGGAATGGGGATTACTGAGATTTGATCCAAGGAAAAGGAGAGTAGCTTCATTTATTTGGATTAGGAGCCCTTCACCCTCATCAACGCACCCATCCTTGAAAAGTGTAACTTTTAAAGTCCATGCCTCACACCCATATAAATGTATTGGTGCCACGGCACTCTGTTACATTCTTCTTTTCGACTCCATTATAAATTATATTCTTTCCACAAATGCTTCAACACATCCCTAGTGTATTATATAAATTACTCGTCTTTCATGGACACACCTGCTGACATGTCCACTCCCAAATATCTCTATACTCCGTCCCTCGAATAAGATATACAGTCCTTCACTACCTAGACCTTTTAATTAATTTTTCAGTTTGCTGTTTCTACGCTTGTTACAAAAAACGCGGTTCTAAAAAGCTTAGAGATCTCCAGTGAATACTAGAAAGGACTGCCCTTCTAGCATCCAGCCTGTTACTGGGTTTTCGTAACAAGTAGTCAGTATCCTTGTCCAATTATCCATTAGAATTCAGTATGATTCAATAGTGCTTCAGGATTACAACTGGTAGGCCACTAACTAGAGAAATTAAAATTTAATAAATTTATTAAGTTGTCTAGGCGTATATCAAATTAAATTAATCACAGTAATCAAAATAATATTAATCACTTCTCTCGTGTACAGTAGTATTGTGCTGAAAGCACATGTCACATTTATAAGTCTTAAGTACCGCCTGGTACATTAACATTTAATAAGATATTATAAATATGTACAAGTAAGATTTTGTGTAAGTGTGTAAGTGCTCTAAGTAGTTCGTTATGTCTCACGACTCGACTAGATTTAAACAAGTGACTGACAAAGTCCTCCAATAAACTAACTTCTTGACCAACTGGCAATCAGAACAGTCTGCTTGAACAATAAAAAGAATGCTGAGTCCAATAGCAATATAACAAGCAACTGCGACACAGAATCAGGAACAAGGAGATAATATAACGACACTAAGTAGGGACCATCTGCAGATCCTCCACAAAAGTAACCAAACTCCCATACTACTGAATCTAAGTTCAGCATAATAAAATCCCCTACTGTGACAGTACACAGATACCAGTACAAATTAGGTCAGAAGCTACAGCTCAGGACCTGAGTTGCTCAGAGTGTCTAAGCGACACACAACCTCTGTACAATGTCGAAAATCACTAAGTCTAGACAGTGTTCTGTGAACAGAGTTCTACAGAACCTACAATAATAATGAGACAAGAGACAATCTTCCAACAAGGGCCAATAAGGGAGATTTAGGCACTTCTTGTCTGGAATACGTCCAACCACCAAGCGAGTCTAGACCAGACTGAATACTTCAGGCGAGGTGTGAACACCCCCCCCCCCCTCGATCACGTGATGGCTCCGTGGACAGTTGCTGCCCAGCAACAGAAGCAGGCAGAGTAACGGGCAAAGAGCGATAATTACAGTGGTTAGACAATCAAGACTTGAACTTTGAGCACATAATATATGTATTACATCCTACCTAACAAAAGTAACTAAGTCGAATAATAATATAAAGCAATATATTTACGATTTAGCTATTATCGCAAATATGAGCAATATAAAATTATATGAAAAGGTAATATACATTATATATATACATCATATACATTGTAACCCATTCAAGGGTTGCAACAACGCTCAATTTCATTTTCTCTGCGTAGATACCTTCCCAAACTCGTCCACCATCTTTAACAACGTCTCTTCAGGTACTGGTTCATCGGGAAAGTCAACTGCGACAGCTCCCACTTCAAATCACATTTCTTACTTTTTAATCACACACCTCACCCCTAACCCCCACCATTCACTTCCTCTAAATCTCTATCTATAATTACGTGAAACGACGAATGCGACATAACACATCCCTATCTAAAGTTTATTTTTCCTGCGAAATAGTACCATTCTCTCCTACATACTCTAACCTGAACTTATACCAACAGAAACTCGTTAGTGCTTTTAACAACTTGCCACCTGTTCCATACA
>NC_091322.1:37870352-37951028 GCF_038502225.1 Cherax quadricarinatus | reverse complement strand
CCTCTGTCCCTCCCTCCCTTCCTGTGTCCCTCACTCCCTCCCACCCTCCCTCCCCTCCTGTGTCCCTCCCTCTCTTCCTGTGTCCCTCCCTCCCTTCCTGTGTCCCTCCCTCCCTTCCTGTGTCCCTCCCTCCCTTCCTGTGTCCCTCCCTCCCTTCCTGTGTCCCTCCCTCCCTTCCTGTGTCCCTCACTCCCTTCCTGTGTCCCTCCCTCCCTTCCTCTGTCCCTCACTCCCTCCACTCTCCCTCCCTTCCTGTGTCCCTCACTTCCTTCCTGTGTCCCTCCCTCCCTTCCTCTGTCCCTCACTCCCTCCCACCCTCCCTCCCTTCCTGTGTCCCTCCCTCCCTTCCTGTGTTCCTCCCTCCCTTCCTGTGTCCCTCCCTTCCTTCCTGTGTCCCTCCCTCCCTTCCTCTGTCCCTCACTCCCTCCCACCCTCCCTCCCTTCCTGTGTCCCTCCCCTCCCTTCCTGTGTCCCTCCCTCCCTCCCTCACACACAGGGAGGGGGAGAAGAGGTAATGGAGGGCGAGGAGCAATAGGAGGAAGAGGAAGAAAATAAAGAAAAGGGGAGAATGATGTCTCCTTCCCCCTTCCACCCCTCCCCCCCACCCCCGCCCCTGCCCCCTACCGTACCAACTTCCCCAGTGTTAATCTCCCATTTCCCCCCTCCCCTGACTCCTCCTCTTCCCTGCCCCTGAATCTCTTCCTTCCCCTCGATCCTCCTTCCCCTTGATCCTACTTTCCTTTGATCCTCCTTCCCCTTGATCCTCCTTTCTTTTGATCCTCCTTCCCCTTGATCCTCCTTTCTTTTGATCCTCCTTCCCCTTGATCCTCTTTCCCTTTGATCCACCTTCCCCTTGATCCTCTTTCCCTTTGATCCTCCTTTCCCTTGATCCTCCTTCCCCTTGATCCTCCTTCCCTTTGATCCTCCTTCCCCTTGATCCCCCTTCCCTTTGATCCTCCTTACCTTGATCCTCCTTCTCCTTGATCCTCCTTCCCTTTGATCCTCCTTCCCCTTGATCCCCCTTCCCTTTGATCCTCCTTCCCTTGATCCTCCTTCCCTTTGATCCTCCTTTCCCATGATCCTCCTTTCCCTTGATCCTCCTTCCCCTTGATCCTCCTTTCCTTTGATTTAATGTTCATCCTCCTTCCCTTTGATCCTCCTTCCCTTTGATCCTCCTTCCCCTTGATCCTCCTTCCCTTTGATCCTCCTTCCTCTTGATCCTCCTTCCCCTTGATCCTCCTTCCCTTTAATCCTTATTTCCCATGATCCTCCTTTCCCTTGATCCTCCTTCCCCTTGATCCTCCTTTCCTTTGATCCTCCTTCCCCTTGATCCTCCTTCCCTTTAATCCTTATTTCCTATGATCCTCCTTTCCCTTGATCCTCCTTCCCCTTGATCCTCTTTCAGTTTGATCCTCCTTCCCCTTGATCCTCCTTCCCTTTGAACCTCCTTCCCTTTGATCCTCCTTCCCTTTGATCCTCCTTCCCCTTGATCCTCCTTCCCTTTGATCCTAATTTCCGTTGATCCTCCTTCCCCTTGATCCTCCTTCCCTTTGATCCTCCTTTCCCTTGATCTTCCTTCCCCTTGATCCTCCTCCCCTTTGATTTTCCTTTCCCATGATTCTTCTTCCCCTTGATCCCCCTTCCCTTTGATCTTCATTTCCCTTGATCCTCCTTCCCCTTGATCCTTCTTCCCTTTGATCCTCCTTTCCCATGATCTTCCTTTCCCTTGATCCTCCTTCCCCTTGATCTTCCTTTCCTTTGATCCTCCTTCCCCTTGATCCTCCTTCAGTTTGATCCTTCTTCACCTTGATCCTCCTTCCCTTTGATCCTCCTTCCACTTGATACTCCTTCCCTTTGATCCTCCTTCCCCTTGATCCTCCTTCCCTCTGATCCTCCTTTCCCTTGATCCTCCTTCCCCTTGATCCTCCTTCCCTTGATCTTCCTTCCCCTTGATCCTACTTCCCCTTGATCCTCCTTCCCTTGATCTTCCTTCCCCTTGATCTTCCTTTCCCTTGATCCTCCTTCCCCTTGATCCTCCTTCCCTTTGATCCTCCTTTCCCATGATCCTTCTTTCCCTTGATCCTCCTTCCCCTTGATCCTCCTTTTCTTCGATCCTCCTTCCCCTTGATCCTCCTTCAGTTTGATCCTCCTTCCCCTTGATCCTCCTTCCCTTTGATCCTCCTTCCCTTTGATCCTCCTTCTCTTTGATCCTATTTCCCCTTGATCCTTCTTCCCTTTGATCCTCCTTTCCCTTGATCCTCCTTCCCCTTGATCCTCCTTCCCTTGATCTTCCTTCCCCTTGATCCTCCTTCCCCTTGATCCTCCTTCCCTTGATCTTCCTTCCCCTTGATCCTCCTTCCCCTTGATCCTCCTTACTCTTGATTCCCATCCTCTTCCTCCTCCTCCTCCAATCCTGACTCTCCTCCCCTACCTCCACCTCCCTCCTCCCATCTCCCCCTCCCTCCCCTCCTCCCCTCCTTGCACCTCACCAGGAAAGAGGTCAATTTCTCCACTGTCGTAAAGTCTGTTCGAATTCTTGGGAAACATCTAGTGCCTTGATCCTGCAGCACCGCCGGAAGCACCAGCAGCAGCACCGCCAGCAGCACCAGCAGCAGCACCAGCAGCAGCACCAGCAGCAGCACCAGCAGCAGCACCACCACCAGCATTGCTAGTACCGCCAGCACTATCATCATCACCATCAGCACCGCCAGCAGCAGCAGCAGCACCACCACCACCACCACCACCACCACCACCGCCAGCAGTAGCAGCACCGCCAGCAGCAGCAGCATCGCCAGCATCACCGACAACAACCTCACCACCAGCAGCATCACCAGTACCGCCAGCAGCAGTACCGACAACAGCAACAGCACCACCAGCACCGCCAGCAGCACTAGTAGCAGCACCGTCAACAGCACCGTCAGCAGCACCGCCAGCATCACCTCCAGCAGCACTACCGGCAGAACCGCCAGCACCACCACCACCAGCACCACTAGCACCGCCAGCAGCAGCAGCAGCACCGCCAGCAATATCTTACTCCTACTGGCAACTTTACAGGGAAATCAGTGAGAATAGGAAAGTCAAGTAGAGGTTATTGCTGGAGGATGATGGAGAGTGGAGGAGGATGAGGGAGAGTGGAGGAGGATGAGGGAGAGTGGAGGAGGATGAGGGAGAGTGGAGGAGGATGAGGGAGAAGGGAGAAGGATGAGGGAGAGTGGAGGAGGATGAGGGAGAGTGGAGGAGGATGAGGGAGAGTGGAGGAGGATGAGGGAGAGGGGAGGAGGATGAGGGAGAGTGGAGGAGGATGAGGGAGAGTGGAGGAGGATGAGGGAGAAGGGAAGAGGATGAGGGAGAAGGGAGAAGGATGAGGGAGAGGGGAGGAGGATGAGGGAGAGTGGAGGAGGATGAGGGAGAGTGGAGGAGGATGAGGGAGAAGGGAAGAGGATGAGGGAGAAGGGAGAAGGATGAGGGAGAGGGGAGGAGGATGAGGGAGAGTGGAGGAGGATGAGGGAGAGTGGAGGAGGATGAGGGAGAAGGGAAGAGGATGAGGGAGAAGGGAGAAGGATGAGGGAGAGGGGAGGAGGATGAGGGAGAGTGGAGGAGGATGAGGGAGAGTGGAGGAGGATGAGGGAGAAGGGAAGAGGATGAGGGAGAAGGGAGAAGGATGAGGGAGAGGGGAGGAGGATGAGGGAGAGTGGAGGAGGATGAGGGAGAGTGGAGGAGGATGAGGGAGAAGGGAAGAGGATGAGGGAGAAGGGAGAAGGATGAGGGAGAGGGGAGGAGGATGAGGGAGAGTGCAGGAGGATGAGGGAGAGTGGAGGAGGATGAGGGAGAGGGGAGGAGAATGAGGGAGAGGGGAGGAGGATGAGGGAGAGGGGAGGAGGATGAGGGAGAAGGGAAGAGGATGAGGGAGAAGGGAGAAGGATGAGGGAGAGGGGAGGAGGATGAGGGAGAGTGCAGGAGGATGAGGGAGAGTGGAGGAGGATGAGGGAGAGTGGAGGAGGATGAGGGAGAGGGGAGGAGGATGAGGGAGAAGGGAAGAGGATGAGGGAGAAGGGAGAAGGATGAGGGAGATGGGAGGAGGATGAGGGAGAGTGCAGGAGGATGAGGGAGAGTGGAGGAGGATGAGGAAGAGGGGAGGAGAATGAGGGAGAGTGGAGGAGGATGAGGGAGAGTGGAGGAGGATGAGGGAGAGGGAAGGAGGATGAGGGAGAGTGGAGGAGGATGAGGGAGAAGGGAGGAGGATGAGGAAGAGGGGGGATGAGGGAGAAGGGAGAAGGATGAGGGAGAGTGGAGGAGGATGGGAGAGAGTGGAGGAGGATGAGGGAGAGGGGAGGAGGATGAGGAAGAGTGGAGGAGGATGGGAGAGAGTGGAGGAGGATGAGGGAGAGGGGAGGAGGATGAGGGAGAGTGGAGGAGGATGAGGGAGAAGGGAAAAGTATGAGGGAGAGGGGAGGAGGATGAGGGAGAGTGGAGGATAATGAGGGAGAGGGGAGGAGGATGAGGGAGAGTGGAAGAGGATGAGGGAGAGTGGAGGAGGATGAGAGAGAGTGGAGGAGGATGAGGGAGAGTGGAGGAGGATGAGGGAGAACGGAGAAGGATGAGGGAGAGGGGAGGAGGATGAGGGAGAGTGGAGGAGGATGAAGGAGAGTGGAGGAGGATGAGGGAGAGTGGAGGAGGATGAGGGAGAGAGGAGGAGGATGAGGGAGAGTGGAGGAGGATGAGGGAGAGTGGACGAGGATGAGGGAGAAGGGAGAAGGATGAGGGAGAGGGGAGGAGGATGAGGGAGAAGGGAGATGAATGAGGGAGAGTGGAGGAGGATGAGGGAGAGGGGAGGAGGATGAGGGAGAGTGGAGGAGGATGAGGGAGAGTGGAGGAGGATGAGGGAGAAGGGAGAAGGATGAGGGAGAGTGGAGGAGGATGAGGGAGAGTGGAGGAGGATGAGGGAGAGTGGAGGAGGATGAGGGAGAAGGGAGAAGGATGAGGGAGAGGGGAGGAGGATGAGGGAGAAGGGAGAAGGATGAGGGAGAGTGGAGGAGGATGAGGGAGAGTGGAGGAGGATGAGGGACAGGGGAGGAGGATTAGGGAGAGTGGAGAAGGATGAGGGACAGGGGAGGAGGATGAGGGAGAAGGGAGAAGGATGAGGGAGAAGGGAGAAGGATGAGGGAGAGGGTAGTAGAAGGGAGAGGGGAGCAGTAGAAGGGAGAGGGGAGCAGTAGAAGGGAGAGGGGAGCAGTAGAAGGGAGAGGGGAGCAGTAGAAGGGAGAGGGGAGCAGTAGAAGGGAGAGGGGAGCAGTAGAAGGGAGAGGGGAGCAGTAGAAGGGAGAGGGGAGCAGTAGAAGGGAGAGGGGAGCAGTAGAAGGGAGAGGGGAGCAGTAGAAGGGAGAGGGGAGCAGTAGAAGGGAGAGGGGAGCAGTAGAAGGGAGAGGGGAGCAGTAGAAGGGAGAGGGGAGCAGTAGAAGGGAGAGGGGAGCAGTAGAAGGGAGAGGGGAGCAGTAGAAGGGAGAGGGGAGCAGTAGAAGGGAGAGGGGAGCAGTAGAAGGGAGAGGGGAGCAGTAGAAGGGAGAGGGGAGCAGTAGAAGGGAGAGGGGAGCAGTAGAAGGGAGAGGGGAGCAGTAGAAGGGAGAGGGGAGCAGTAGAAGGGAGAGGGGAGCAGTAGAAGGGAGAGGGGAGCAGTAGAAGGGAGAGGGGAGCAGTAGAAGGGAGAGGGGAGCAGTAGAAGGGAGAGGGGAGCAGTAGAAGGGAGAGGGGAGCAGTAGAAGGGAGAGGGGAGCAGTAGAAGGGAGAGGGGAGCAGTAGAAGGGAGAGGGGAGGAGGAGGAGAGGAAAAATATTAATAACAATATTTATCAGTTCCCTGTCACGGTAGGATTCTACTGCTTGACCTGGTGACCTCGTGACCTGGTGATCTTGTGACCTGGTGACCTGGTAACTTGGTGATCTCGTGACCTGGTGACTTGTTTATCTGGTGACTTGGTGATCTCGTGAACCAGTTCCCTTGTGACCTGTTGATCTGGTGACCTAGTGACTTGGGAACTCGTGACCTGGTGACCTCATGACCTGACGACCTCGTGACCTGTTGATCTAGTGACAAGGCGACCCATTGACCTTGCGGCATGGTGATCTTGTAGTCTGGTGGCCTCGTAACTAGGTGACCTCGTGACCTCATGACCTGGTGACATCGTGATCTGTTGATCTGGCGATCTGGTGATCTTGTGACCTGGTGAACTGGTGATTTGGTGACCTCGTGACATGGTGACCTCGTGACATGGAGACCTCGTAACTTGGTGACCTCGTGACTTGGTGACCTCGTGACTTGGTGACCTCGTGACTTGGTGACCTCGTGACTTGGTGACCTCGTGAAGCAGACGTCAACTACAAGGTACTGCTAGTGGTACTTGCTAGTGGCGAGCAAGATACCATCTGGGTGTTACAGCAACGGTAACTAACAGGGTGCAAGATACCATCTGGGTGTTACAGCAACGGTAACTAACAGGGTGCAAGATACCATCTGGGTGTTACAGCAACGGTAACTAACAGGGTGCAAGATACCATCTGGGTGTTGCAGCAACGGTAACTAACAGGGTGCAAGATACCATCTGGGTGATGCAGCAACGGTAACTAACAGGGTGCAAGATACCATCTGAGTGATGCAGCAATGGTAACTAACAGGGTGCAAGATACCATCTGAGTGATGCAGCAACGGTAACTAACAGGGTGCAAGATACCATCTGGGTGTTACAGCAACGGTAACTAACAGGGTGCAAGATACCATCTGGGTGTTGCAGCAACGGTAACTAACAGGGTGCAAGATACCATCTGAGTGATGCAGCAACGGTAACTAACAGGGTGCAAGATACCATCTGGGTGTTACAGCAACGGTAACTAACAGGGTGCAAGATACCATCTGGGTGTTACAGCAACGGTAACTAACAGGGTGCAAGATACCATCTGGGTGTTACAGCAACGGTAACTAACAGGGTGCAAGATATCATCTGAGTGATGCAGCAACGGTAGCTAACAGGGTGCAAGATACCATCTGGGTGTTGCAGCAACGGTAACTAACAGGGTGCAAGATACCATCTGGGTGTTGCAGCAACGGTAACTAACAGGGTGCAAGATACCATCTGGGTGTTGCAGCAACGGTAACTAACAGGGTGCAAGATACCATCTGGGTGATGCAGCAACGGTAACTAACAGGGTGCAAGATATCATCTGAGTGATGCAGCAACGGTAGCTAACAGGGTGCAAGATACCATCTGGGTGTTGCAGCAACGGTAACTAACAGGGTGCAAGATACCATCTGGGTGTTGCAGCAACGGTAACTAACAGGGTGCAAGATACCATCTGGGTGATGCAGCAAGGGTAACTAACAGGGTGCAAGATACCATCTGAGTGATGCAGCAACGGTAACTAACAGGGTGCAAGATACCATCTGGGTGCTGCAGCAACGGTAACTAACAGGGTGCAAGATACCATCTGGGTGTTGCAGCAACGGTAACTAGCAGGGTGCAAGATACCATCTGGGTGTTGCAGTAATGGTAACTAGCAGGGTGCAAGATACCATCTGGGTGTTGCAGTAATGGTAACTAGCAGGGTGCAAGATACCATCTGGGTGTTGCAGCAACGGTAACTAGTAGGGTGCAAGATACCATCTGGATGTTGCAGCAACGGCAACTAACAGGGTGCAAGATACCATCTGGATGTTGCAGCAACGGTAACTAACAGGGTTCAAGATACCATCTGGGTGTTGCAGCAACGGTAACTAGCAGGGTGCAAGATACCATCTGGATGTTGCAGCAACGGTAACTAACAGGGTTCAAGATACCATCTGGGTGTTGCAGCAACGGTAACTAACAGGGTTCAAGATACCATCTGGGTGTTGCAGCAACGGTAACTAGCAGGGTTCAAGATACCATCTGGGTGTTGCAGCAACGGTAACTAACAGGGTTCAAGATACCATCTGGGTGTTGCAGCAACGGTAACTAGCAGGGTTCAAGATACCATCTGGATGTTGCAGCAACGGAAGCTAGGTACGAGGATTGTTAGAGTTTCGCAATGATTGTTGACTGCTTGTTGCTTGTTGTGTCTAGTCCAGCCAGCTAGTGTCTACACATGACAGTCAGCCGAAGCCTGTACATGAAACATAACACAAGACTATCACACTACACAGTCAACCAAGACTATCACACTACACAGTCAACCAAGACTATCACACTACACAGTCAACCAAGACTATCACACTACACAGTCAACCAAGACTATCACACTACACAGTCAACCAAGACTATCACACTACACAGTCAACCAAGACTATCACACTACACAGTCAACCAAGACTATCACACTACACAGTCAACCAAGACTATCACACTACACAGTCAACCAAGACTATCACACTACACAGTCAACCAAGACTATCACACTACACAGACAACAAAGACTATCACACTACATAGACAACCAAGACTATCACACTACATAGACAACCAAGACTATCACACTAAACAGTCAACCAAGACTATCACACTACACAGACAACCAAGACTATCACACTACACAGTCAACCAAGACTATCACACTACACAGACAACCAAGACTATCACACTACACAGACAACCAAGACTATCACACTACACAGACAACCAAGACTATCACACTACACAGACAACCAAGACTATCACACTACACAGTCAACCAAGACTATCACACTACACAGTCAACCAAGACTATCACACTACACAGACAACCAAGACTATCACACTACACAGTCAACCAAGACTATCACACTACACAGACAACCAAGACTATCACACTACACAGACAACCAAGACTATCACACTACATAGACAACCAAGACTATCACACTACACAGTCAACCAAGACTATCACACTACACAGTCAACCAAGACTATCAGACTACACAGTCAACCAAGACTATCACACTACACAGTCAACCAAGACTATCAGACTACACAGTCAGTTAAGACACATGTGCAACATCTGGATATCTTTATTGTAGACGTTTCGCCATCCAGTGGCTTTATCAATACAGATTCTAGGACATAATTGGAAGACAGTAGAACTATATACAAAAGATGAGGTAATCAGTCCCTCAGCCTTGGAGTTAGTGTTCACAGCATCGTGGTGGAGGAGAATCTGGAGCAAAGGCAAGAAGACTGGCGGTTATATAGGCGTCAGTGGATAAGGACGGGCAGCAGACGAGGGCATAGTCACTGGTAGGCGGGATTCCCCAGTGGAAGTAGGTCCTTCCCAAAGAGATGGGTTAGTTGCAGCAGCCGTGAAGAAGGTCTTGTAGATGTCCTCTGAACCAAGATTCCATGATGTTGCAGTGTCTGACAAGTTGTGCAAGAAAGGTATAAAATACCGACACTATGAAAGTTAAGACACATGTGCAACATCTGGATATCTTTATTGTAGACGTTTCGCCATCTGTATTGATAAAGCCACTGGATGGCGAAACGTCTACAATAAAGATATCCAGATGTTGCACATGTGTCTTAACTTTCATATTGTCGGTATTTTATACCTTTCTTGCACTACACAGTCAACCAAGACTATCACACTACACAGTCAACCAAGACTATCACACTACACAGTCAACCAAGACTATCACACTACTCAGTCAACCAAGACCAACACACTACACAGACAACCAAGACCAACACACTACACAGTCAACCAAGACTATCACACTACACAGACAACCAAGACCAACACACTACACAGTCAACCAAGACTATCACACTACACAGTCAACCAAGACTATCACACTACACAGTCAACCAAGACTATCACACTACACAGACAACCAAGACTATCACACTACACAGTCAACCAAGACTATCACACTACACAGACAACCAAGACTATCACACTACACAGTCAACCAAGACTATCACACTACACAGTCAACCAAGACTATCACACTACACAGTCAACCAAGACTATCACACTACTCAGTCAACCAAGACCAACACACTACACAGACAACCAAGACTATCACACTACACAGACAACCAAGACTATCACACTACACAGTCAACCAAGACTATCACAATTCTCAGTCAACCAAGACTATCACACTACACAGACAACCAAGACTATCACACTACACAGTCAACCAAGACTATCAGACTACACAGACAACCAAGACTATCACACTACACAGTCAACCAAGACTATCACAATTCTCAGTCAACCAAGACTATCACACTACACAGACAACCAAGACTATCACACTACACAGTCAACCAAGACTATCAGACTACACAGACAACCAAGACTATCACACTACACAGTCAACCAAGACTATCACACTACACAGTCAACAAAGACTATCACACTACACAGTCAACCAAGACTATCACACTACTCAGTCAACCAAGACTATCACACTACACAGTCAACCAAGACTGTCACACTACACAGACAACCAAGACTATCACACTACACAGTCAACCATGACTATCACACTACACAGTCAACCAAGACTATCACACTACACAGACAACCAAGACCACCACAATACGCAGTCAACCAAGACCACCACTCTACACAGTCAACCAAGACTATCACACTACACAGTCAACCAAGACTATCACACTACACAGTCAACCAAGACTATCACACTACACAGTCAACCAAGACTATCACACTACACAGTCAACCAAGACTATCACACTACACAGTCAACCAAGACTATCACACTACACAGACAACCAAGACTATCACACTACACAGTCAACCAAGACTATCACACTACACAGACAACCAAGACTATCACACTACATAGTCAACCAAGACTATCACACTACACAGACAACCAAGACTATCACACTACACAGTCAACCAAGACTATCACACTACACAGTCAACCAAGACTATCACACTACACAGTCAACCAAGACCACCACACTACACAGTCAACCAACACCAACACACTACACAGTCAACCAACACCAACACACTACACAGTCAACCAACACCAACACTCTACACAGTCAACCAACACCAACACACTACACAGTCAACCGACACCAACACACTACACAGTCAACCAACACCAACACACTACACAGTCAACCAACACCAACACACTACACAGTCAACCAACACCAACACACAACACAGTCAACCAACACCAACACACTACACAGTCAACCAACACCAAAACACTACACAGTCAACCAACACCAACACACTACACAGTCAACCAACACCAACACTCTACACAGTTAACCAACACCAACACACTACACAGTCAACCAAGACCAACACACTACACAGTCAACCAACACAAACACACTACACAGTCAACCAACACCAACACACAACACAGTCAACCAACACCAACACACTACACAGTCAACCAACACCAACACACTACACAGTCAACCAACACCAACACTCTACACAGTCAACCAACACCAACACACTACACAGTCAACCGACACCAACACACTACACAGTCAACCAAGACCAACACACTACACAGTCAACCAACACCAACACACTACACAGTCAACCAAGACCACTACACAGTCAACCAACACCAACACACTACACAGTCAACCAACACCAACACACTACACAGTCAACCAACACCAACACACAACACAGTCAACCAACACCAACACACTACACAGTCAACCAACACCAAAACACTACACAGTCAACCAACACCAACACACTACACAGTCAACCAACACCAACACTCTACACAGTTAACCAACACCAACACACTACACAGTCAACCAAGACCAACACACTACACAGTTAACCAACACAAACACACTACACAGTCAACCAACACCAACACACTACACAGTCAACCAAGACCAACACACTACACAGTCAACCAACACCAACACACTACACAGTCAACCAACACCAACACACTACACAGTCAACCAACACCAACACACTACACAGTCAACCAAGACCAACACACTACACAGTCAACCAACACCAACACACTACACAGTCAACCAAGACCAACACACTACACAGTCAACCAACACCAACACACTACACAGTCAACCAACACCAACACACTACACAGTCAACCAACACCAACACACTACACAGTCAACCAACACCAACACACTACACAGTCAACCAACACCAACACACTACACAGTCAACCAACACCAACACACTACACAGTCAACCAACACCAACACACTACACAGTCAACCAACACCAACACACTACACAGTCAACCAACACCAACACACTACACAGTCAACCAACACCAACACACTACACAGTCAACCAACACCAACACACTACACAGTCAACCAACACCAACACACTACACAGTCAACCAACACCAACACACTACACAGTCAACCAACACCAACACACTACACAGTCAACCAACACCAACACACTACACAGTCAACCAACACCAACACACTACACAGTCAACCAACACCAACACACTACACAGTCAACCAACACCAACACACTACACAGTCAACCAACACCAACACACTACACAGTCAACCAACACCAACACACTACACAGTCAACCAACACCAACACACTACACAGTCAACCAACACCAACACACTACACAGTCAACCAACACCAACACACTACACAGTCAACCAACACCAACACACTACACAGTCAACCAACACCAACACACAACACAGTCAACCAACACCACACTACACAGTCAACCAACACCAACACACTACACAGTCAACCAAGACCAACACACTACACAGTCAACCAACACCAACACACTACACAGTCAACCAACACCAACACACTACACAGTCAACCAACACCAACACACTACACAGTCAACCAACACCAACACACTACACAGTCAACCAACACCAACACACTACACAGTCAACCAACACCAACACACTACACAGTCAACCAACACCAACACACAACACAGACAACCAAGACCAACACACAACACAGTCAACCAAGACCAACACACAACACAGTCAACCAACACCAACACACAACACAGTCAACTAACACCAACACACTACACAGTCAACCAACACCAACACACTACACAGTCAACCAACACCAACACTCTACACAGTCAACCAACACCAACACACTACACAGTCAACCAACACCAACACACTACACAGTCAACCAACACCAACACACTACACAGTCAACCAACACCAACACACTACACAGTCAACCAACACCAACACACTACACAGTCAACCAACACCAACACACTACACAATCAACCAACACCACCACACTACACAGTCAAACCAACACCAACACACTACACAGTCAACCAACACCAACACACTACACAGACAACCAACACCAACACACTACACAGTCAACCAACACCAACACACTACACAGTCAACCAACACCAACACACTACACAGACAACCAACACCAACACACTACACAGTCAACCAACACCAACACACTACACAGTCAACCAACACCAACACACTACACAGACAACCAACACCAACACACTACACAGTCAACCAACACCAACACACTACACAGACAACCAACACCAACACACTACACAGTCAACCAACACCAACACTACACAGTCAACCAACACCAACACACTACACAGACAACCAACACCAACACACTACACAGACAACCAACACCAACACACTACACAGTCAACCAACACCAACACACTACACAGACAACCAACACCAACACACTACACAGTCAACCAACACCAACACACTACACAGTCAACCAACACCAACACACTACACAGTCAACCAACACCAACACACTACACAGTCAACCAACACCAACACACTACACAGACAACCAACACCAACACACTACACAGTCAACCAACACCAACACACTACACAGACAACCAACACCAACACACTACACAGTCAACCAACACCAACACACTACACAGACAACCAACACCAACACACTACACAGTAACATCAACACACTACACAGTAACATCAACACACTACACAGTAACATCAACACACTACACAGTAACATCAACACACTGCACAGTAACATCAACACACTCCACAGTCAACCAACACCAACACACAACAACACTACACAGTCAACCAACACCAACACACTACACAGACAACCAACACCAACACACTACACAGACTACCAACACCAACACACTACACAGACAACCAACACCAACACACTACAACACCAACACACTACACAGACAACCAACACCAACACACTACACAGACAACCAACACCAACACACTACACAGACAACCAACACCAACACACTACACAGTCAACCAACACCAACACACTACACAGACAACCAACACCAACACACTACACAGACAACCAACACCAACACACTACACAGTCAACCAACACCAACACACTACACAGTCAACCAACACCAACACACTACACAGACAACCAACACCAACACACTACACAGTCAACCAACACCAACACACTACACAGTCAACCAACACCAACACACTACACAGTCAACCAACACCAACATACTACACAGACAACCAACACCAACACACTACACAGTCAACCAACACCAACACACTACACAGACAACCAACACCAACACACTACACAGACAACCAACACCAACACACTACACAGACAACCAACACCAACACACTACACAGACAACCAACACCAACACACTACACAGTCAACCAACACCAACACACTACACAGACAACCAACACCAACACACTACACAGACAACCAACACCAACACACTACACAGACAACCAACACCAACACACTACACAGACAACCAACACCAACACACTACACAGTCAACCAACACCAACACACTACACAGTCAACCAACACCAACACACTACACAGACAACCAACACCAACACACTACACAGTCAACCAACACCAACACACTACACAGACAACCAACACCAACACACTACACAGTCATCCAACACCAACATACTACACAGTCAACCAACACCAACACACTACACAGACAACCAACACCAACACACTACACAGTCAACCAACACCAACACACTACACAGTCAACCAACACCAACACACTACACAGTCAACCAACACCAACACACTACACAGACAACCAACACCAACACACTACACAGTCAACCAACACCAACATACTACACAGACAACCAACACCAACACACTACACAGACAACCAACACCAACACACTACACAGACAACCAACACCAACATACTACACAGACAACCAACACCAACACACTACACAGACAACCAACACCAACATACTACACAGACAACCAACACCAACACACTACACAGACAACCAACACCAACATACTACACAGACAACCAACACCAACACACTACACAGACAACCAACACCAACACACTACACAGTCAACCAACACCAACACACTACACAGTCAACCAACACCAACACACTACACAGTCAACCAACACCAACACACTACACAGACAACCAACACCAACACACTACACAGTCAACCAACACCAACACACTACACAGTCAACCAACACCAACACACTACACAGTCAACCAACACCAACACACTACACAGTCAACCAACACCAACACACTACACAGACAACCAACACCAACACACTACACAGACAACCAACACCAACATACTACACAGTCAACCAACACCAACACACTACACAGTCAACCAACACCAACATACTACACAGACAACCAACACCAACACACTACACAGTCAACCAACACCAACACACTACACAGACAACCAACACCAACACACTACACAGTCAACCAACACCAACATACTACACAGTCAACCAAGACCAACATACTACACAGTCAACCAACACCAACATACTACACAGTCAACCAACACCAACACACTACACAGTCAACCAACACCAACATACTACACAGTCAACCAAGACCAACATACTACACAGTCAACCAACACCAACACACTACACAGACAACCAACACCAACACACTACACAGTCAACCAACACCAACACACTACACAGTCAACCAACACCAACACACTACACAGTCAACCAACACCAACACACTACACAGACAACCAACACCAACACACTACACAGACAACCAACACCAACATACTACACAGACAACCAACACCAACACACTACACAGACAACCAACACCAACACACTACACAGACAACCAACACCAACATACTACACAGACAACCAACACCAACACACTACACAGTCATCCAACACCAACACACTACACAGTCAACCAACACCAACATACTACACAGACAACCAACACCAACACACTACACAGTCAACCAACACCAACATACTACACAGTCAACCAACACCAACACACTACACAGTCAACCAACACCAACACACTACACAGTCAACCAACACCAACACACTACACAGACAACCAACACCAACATACTACACAGTCAACCAACACCAACATACTACACAGTCAACCAACACACTACACAGTCAACCAACACCAACACACTACACAGTCAACCAACACACTACACAGTCAACCAACACCAACATACTACACAGTCAACCAACACACTACACAGTCAACCAACACCAACATACTACACAGTCAACCAACACCAACACACTACACAGTCAACCAACACACTACACAGTCAACCAACACCAACATACTACACAGTCAACCAACACACTACACAGTCAACCAACACCAACACACTACACAGTCAACCAACACACTACACAGTCAACCAACACCAACATACTACACAGTCAACCAACACCAACACACTACACAGTCAACCAACACCAACATACTACACAGTCAACCAAGACCAACATACTACACAGTCAACCAACACCAACACACTACACAGTCAACCAAGACCAACATACTACACAGTCAACCAACACCAACACACTACACAGTCAACCAACACCAACATACTACACAGTCAACCAACACCAACATACTACACAGTCAACCAACACCAACACACTACACAGTCAACCAACACCAACACACTACACAGTCAACCAAGACCAACACACTACACAACCAAACTAAAAATTTGATAATGAAGTAGGAGGATGAGGAGGAACAGAAGTAGCAGTAGAAGAAGGTGATGTAGGAGGAAGAGGGAAAGGAGGAGGAGGAGGAGGAAGAGGAGGGAGGGTAAGAGTAAATAAGAGTAGAGTGAAGCAGAGATGTGAGACAGGTGCCAGTGTTGAGAGCAGCTCGACCCCCTGGGTGCCAGCCAGAGTGCCTCAAAATTGCATTCCTGACTTGTTGTTTGTCTCTCGATTCCCTTCTTTTATCCCCTCTTGTTCTTCCTTCTTTCTGTTTCTTCACTCTCTTCCCTTCGTTTCTATAGTCCTTTCTATTTTTGTTCTTTCTCTAGAATCCTCCTTTTCTTTCCTCTTTCTCTTCTTATTTTTCCTCCTCTTCCCCCTCTTCCTCCTCTTCCTCCTCTTCCTCCTCTTCCTCCTCTTCCTCATCTTCCTCCTCTTCCTCATCTTCCTCCTCTTCCTTCTCTTCCTCCTCTTCCTCCTCTTCCTCCTCTTCCCCCTCTTCCTCCTCTTCCTCCTCTTCCCTCCTCTTCCTCCTCTTCCTCATCTTCCTCCTCTTCCTCCTCTTCCTCATCTTCCTCATCGTCCTCCTCTTCCTCCTCTTCCTCCTCTTCCTCATCTTCCTCATCTTCCTCCTCTTCCTCCTCTTCCTCCTCTTCCTCTTCTTCCTCATCTTCCTCATCTTCCTCATCTTCCTCATCTTCCTCCTGTTCCTCCTCTTCCTCCTCTTCCTCCTCTTCCTCCTCTTCCTCCTCTTCCTCATCTTCCTCATCTTCCTCCTCTTCCTCCTCTTCCTCCTCTTCCTCCTCTTCCTCATCTTCCTCATCTTCCTCATCTTCCTCCTGTTGCTCCTCTTCCTCCTCTTCCTCATCTTCCTCATCTTCCTCATCTTCCTCCTCTTCCTCCTCTTCCTCATCTTCCTCATCTTCCTCCTTCCTCATCTTCCTCATCTTCCTCGTCTTCCTCCTCTTCCTCCTCTTCCTCCTCTTCCTCCTCTTCCTCATCTTCCTCATCTTCCTCCTCTTCCTCATCTTCCTCCTCATCTTCCTCATCTTCCTCGTCTTCCTCATCTTCCTCCTCTTCCTCCTCTTCCTCATCTTCCTCCTCTTCCTCCTCTTCCTCCTCTTCCTCATCTTCCTCCTCTTCCTCCTCTTCCTCGTCTTCCTCATCTTCCTCCTCTTCCTCATCTTCCTCGTCTTCCTCGTCTTCCCCATCTTCCTCCTCTTCCTCCTCTTCCTCCTCTGCCTCATCTTCCTCATCTTCCTCCTCTTCCTCGTCTTCCTCCTCGTCCTCCTCTTCCTCATCTTCCTCGTCTTCCTCATCTTCCTCATCTTCCTCATCTTCCTCGTCTTCCTCATCTTCCTCATCTTCCTCATCTTCCTCGTCTTCCTCATCTTCCTCATCTTCCTCATCTTCCTCGTCTTCCTCATCTTCCTCGTCTTCCTCATCTTCCTCGTCTTCCTCATCTTCCTCATCTTCCTCGTCTTCCTCATCTTCCACGTCTTCCTCATCTTCCTCATCTTCCACGTCTTCCTCATCTTCCTCATCTTCCACGTCTTCCTCATCTTCCTCATCTTCCTCATCTTCCTCGTCTCTTCCTCATCTTCCTCGTCTTCCTCCTCTTCCTCGTCTTCATCGTCTTCCTCGTCTTCCTCATCTTCCTCATTCCTCATCTTCCTCGTCTTCCTCATCTTCCTCGTCTTCCTCATCTTCCTCGTCTTCCTCATCTTCCTCGTCTTCCTCATCTTCCTCGTCTTCCTCATCTTCCTCGTCTTCCTCATCTTCCTCGTCTTCCTCATCTTCCTCGTCTTCCTCATCTTCCTCGTCTTCCTCATCTTCCTCGTCTTCCTCATCTTCCTCGTCTTCCTCATCTTCCTCATCTTCCTCATCTTCCTCGTCTTCCTCGTCTTCCTCTTCTTCCTCGTCGTCCTCGTGTTCCTCATCTTCCTCATCTCTTCCTCATCTTCCTCATCTTCCTCGTCTTCCTCATCTTCCTCATCTTCCTCATCATCTTCCTCGTCTTCCTCGTCTTCCTCATCTTCCTCATCTTCCTCATCTTCCTCGTCTTCCTCTTCCTCTCTTCCTCATCTTCCTCGTCTTCCTCATCTTCCTCTTCCTCATCTTCCTCATCTTCCTCATCTTCCTCATCTTCCTCGTCTTCCTCATCTTCCTCGTCTTCCTCATCTTCCTCTCGTCTTCCTCATCTTCCACATCTTCCTCATCTTCCTCATCTTCCTCGTCTTCCTCATCTTCCTCATCTTCCTCATCTTCCTCATCTTCCTCGTCTTCCTCGTCTTCCTCATCTTCCTCATCTTCCTCGTCTTCCTCATCTTCCTCATCTTCCTCGTCTTCCTCATCTTCCTCGTCTTCCTCATCTTCCTCATCTTCCTCATCTTCCTCATCTTCCTCATCTTCCTCGTCTTCCTCATCTTCCTCGTCTTCCTCATCTTCCTCGTCTTCCTCATCTTCCTCGTCTTCCTCATCTTCCTCGTCTTCCTCATCTTCCTCGTCTTCCTCATCTTCCTCATCTTCCTCGTCTTCCTCATCTTCCTCGTCTTCCTCATCTTCCTCGTCTTCCTCATCTTCCTCGTCTTCCTCATCTTCCTCATCTTCCTCATCTTCCTCGTCTTCCTCATCTTCCTCGTCTTCCTCATCTTCCTCGTCTTCCTCATCTTCCTCGTCTTCCTCATCTTCCTCATCTTCCTCGTCTTCCTCGTCTTCCTCATCTTCCTCATCTTCCTCATCTTCCCCATCTTCCTCGTCCACGTCTTCCTCATCTTCCTCATCTTCCACGTCTTCCTCATCTTCCTCATCTTCCTCGTCTTCCTCATCTTCCTCATCTTCCACGTCTTCCTCATCTTCCTCATCTTCCTCGTCTTCCTCATCTTCCACGTCTTCCTCATCTTCCTCGTCTTCCTCATCTTCCTCATCTTCCTCATCTTCCACGTCTTCCTCATCTTCCTCATCTTCCTCATCTTCCTCGTCTTCCTCATCTTCCACGTCTTCCTCATCTTCCTCATCTTCCACGTCTTCCTCATCTTCCTCATCTTCCACGTCTTCTTCATCTTCCTCATCTTCCTCGTCTTCCTCATCTTCCTCATCTTCCACGTCTTCCTCATCTTCCTCATCTTCCACGTCTTCCTCATCTTCCTCATCTTCCACGTCTTCCTCATCTTCCTCGTCTTCCTCATCTTCCTCATTCTTCCTCCTCTTCCTCATCCTCATCTTCCTCATCTTCCTCGTCTTCCTCATCTTCCTCATCTTCCTCGTCTCTTCCTCATCTTCCTCATCTTCCTCATCTTCCTCATCTTCCTCCTCTTCCTCATCTTCCTCATCTTCCTCCTCTTAATCATCTTCCTCATCTTCCTCCTCTTCCTCATCTTCCTCATCTTCCTCCTCTTCCTCATCTTCCTCATCTTCCTCATCTTCCTCATCAACCTCATCTTCCTCATCTTCCTCATCTTCCTCGTCTTCCTCATCTTCCTCATCTTCCTCATCTTCCTCATCTTCCTCATCTTCCTCATCTTCCTCATCTTCCTCATCTTCCTCATCTTCCTCATCTTCCTCATCTTCCTCATCTTCCTCATCTTCCTCATCTTCCTCCTCTTCCTCGTCTTCCTCATCTTCCTCATCTTCCTCCTCCCTTATCTTCCTCATCTCCTCCTCCCTCATCTTCCTCATCTTCCTCATCTTCCTCATCTTCCTCCTCTTCCTCCTCTTCCTCATCTTCCTCATCTTCCTCCTCTTCCTCATCTTCCTCCTCTTCCTCATTTTCCTCATCTTCCTCCTCTTCCTCATCTTCCTCATCTTCCTCCTCTTCCTCATCTTCCTCCTCTTCCTCATCTTCCTCATCTTCCTCATCTTCCTCATCTTCCTCCTCTTCCTCATCTTCCTCCTCTTCCTCATCTTCCTCCTCTTCCTTCTCTTCCTCCTCTTCCTCATCTTCCTCCTCTTCCTCCTCTTCCTCATCTTCCTCCTCTTCCTCATCTTCCTCCTCTTCCTCATCTTCCTCATCTTCCTCCTCTTCCTCATCTTCCTCATCTTCCTCCTCTTCCTCATCTTCATCCTCTTCCTCATCTTCCTCCTCATCTCCTCTTCCTCATCTTCCTCCTCTTCCTCATCTTCCTCATCTTCTCCTTCCTCATCTTCTCCTCATCTTCCTCATCTTCCTCATCTTCCTCCTCTTCCTCATCTTCCTCCTCTTCCTCCTCTTCCTCATCTTCCTCCTCTTCCTCCTCTTCCTCCTCTTCCTCCTCTTCCTCCTCTTCCTCCTCTTCCTCCTCTTCCTCCTCCTGTTTAGATAATTTAACTATCTAGTACCACGATGACACATTAAAATAAAAACATTCCCCCGTCTCTTCCCTGGATGGGAAGGGAGAGGGGAATGGGGAGCTCTAAACCCCGACGGGCTACACAGAAATCAAAACTGAAAAAACAGTAATGATGCAGTACATGTGATTTATGCGATAGCGACAACAACAGTAATCTTTATGGATCTGGTATATACCATGCTAAGTATATATATGTATATATATATATATATATATATATATATATATATATATATATATATATATATATATATATATATATATATATCCGCACACATACACACACACACACACACATGAACACACACACACACACACACACACACACACACACACACACACACACACACACACACACACACACACACACACACACACACACACACACACACACACACACACACACACACACACACACACACACAGAAACACACACAAACACACACACACACACACACACACACACACACACACACACACACACACACCACACACACACCACACACGCACACACCACACAGGTGGCCCGGTGGCCTGGTGGCTAAAGCTCCCGCTTCACACACGGAGGGCCCGGGTTCGATTCCCGGCGGGTGGAAACATTTCGACACGTTTCCTTACACCTGTTGTCCTGTTCACCTAGCAGCAAATAGGTACCTGGGTGTTAGTCGACTGGTGTGGGTGGCATCCTGGGGGACAAGATTAAGGACCCCAATGGAAATAAGTTAGACAGTCCTCGATGACGCACTGACTTTCTTGGGTTATCCTGGGTGGCTAACCCTCCAGGATTAAAAATCCGAACGAAATCCTATCTTATCTTATCTTACCTAGAAAGTGACGTAGTGGAGGCAGGAACCATACATAGTTTTAAGACGAGGTATGATAAAGCTCATGGAGCAGGGAGAGAGAGGACCCAGTAACAACCAGTGAAGAGGTGGGGCCAGGAGCTAAAACTCAATCCCTGCAACCACAAATAGGTGAGCACACACACACATACTGTTGGTGGGGGAGGCAGGAGAGGGGGGGGTTAATCCCATGGCAATAGCCACAAATCACAAACAATGTTGCGTGGACGCAACCAGACTGTGGTTGATGACCAGGCTGTGGTTGATGACCAGGCTGTGGTTGATGACCAGACTGTGGTTGATGACTAGGCTGTGGTTGATGACCAGGCTGTGGTTGATGACTAGGCTGTGGTTGATGACCAGGCTGTGGTTGATGACTAGGCTGTGGTTGATGACCAGGCTGTGGTTGATGACCAGGCTGTGGTTGATGACCAGGCTGTGGTTGATGACCAGGCTGTGGTTGATGACCAGACTGTGGTTGATGACTAGGCTGTGGTTGATGACCAGGCTGTGGTTGATGACCAGACTGTGGTTGATGACCAGGCTGTGGTTGATGACCAGGCTGTGGTTGATGACCAGGCTGTGGTTGATGACCAGGCTGTGGTTGATGACCAGGCTGTGGTTGATGACCAGACTGTGGTTGATGACCAGGCTGTGGTTGATGACCAGACTGTGGTTGATGACTAGGCTGTGGTTGATGACCAGGCTGTGGTTGATGACCAGGCTGTGGTTGATGACCAGGCTGTGGTTGATGACCAGACTGTGGTTGATGACCAGGCTGTGGTTGATGACCAGACTGTGGTTGATGACCAGGCTGTGGTTGATGACCAGGCTGTGGTTGATGACCAGGCTGTGGTTGATGGCCAGACTGTGGTTGATGACCAGGCTGTGGTTGATGGCCAGGCTGTGGTTGATGACCAGGCTGTGGTTGATGACCAGGCTGTGGTTGATGACCAGGCTGTGGTTGATGACCAGGCTGTGGTTGATGACCAGGCTGTGGCTGATGACCAGGCTGTGGTTGATGGCCAGGCTGTCCCACAGTGCAACAGCCTGCCTCGCCTCGTTATGTGCCAGCCTGCACCGCAACACAAATGCAATGTTATTAGCATAAATACAAGTGAGACAAAAATACAGGTGAGACAGAAATACAGGTGAGACAGAAATACAGATGAGACAGAAATACAGGTGAGACAAAAATACAGGTGAGACAGAAATACAGGTGAGACAGAAATACAGGTGAGACAGAAATACAGGTGAGACAGAAATACAGGTGAGACAGAAATACAGGTGAGACAGAAATACAGATGAGACAGAAATACAGGTGAGACAGAAATACAGGTGAGACAGAAATACAGGTGAGACAGAAATACAGATGAGACAGAAATACAGGTGAGACAGAAATACAAGTGGGACAGAAATACAGGTGAGACAGAAATACAGATGAGACAGAAATACAGGTGAGATAGAAATACAGGTGAGACAGAAATACAAGTGGGACAGAAATACAAGTGAGACAGAAATACAAGTGGGACAGAAATACAAGTGAGACAGAAATACAGATGAGACAGAAATACAGGTGAGACAGAAATACAAGTGGGACAGAAATACAAGTGAGACAGAAATACAAGTGAGACAGAAATACAGGTGAGACAGAAATACAGGTGAGACAGAAATACAGGTGAGACAGAAATACAGGTGAGACAGAAATACAGGTGAGACAGAAATACAGGTGAGACAGAAATACAGGTGAGACAGAAATACAGGTGAGACAAAAATACAGGTGAGACAGAAATACAGGTGAGACAGAAATACAGATGAGACAGAAATACAAGTGAGACAGAAATACAGGTGAGACAGAAATACAAGTGGGACAGAAATACAAGTGAGACAGAAATACAAGTGAGACAGAAATACAGGTGAGACAGAAATACAGGTGAGACAGAAATACAAGTGGGACAGAAATACAGGTGAGACAGAAATACAAGTGGGACAGAAATACAGGTGAGACAGAAATACAGGTGAGACAGAAATACAAGTGAGACAGAAATACAGGTGAGACAGAAATACAGATGAGACAGAAATACAGGTGAGACAGAAATACAGGTGAGACAGAAATAAAAGTGAGACAGAAATACAGGTGAGACAGAAATACAAGTGAGACAGAAATACAGGTGAGACAGAAATACAGGTGAGACAGAAATACAGGTGAGACAGAAATACAAGTGAGACAGAAATACAGGTGAGACAGAAATAAAAGTGAGACAGAAATACAGGTGAGACAGAAATACAAGTGAGACAGAAATACAGGTGAGACAGAAATACAGGTGAGACAGAAATACAGGTGAGACAGAAATACAAGTGAGACAGAAATACAGGTGAGACAGAAATACAGGTGAGACAGAAATACAGGTGAGACAATAAATACAGGTGAGACAGAAATACATGTGAGACAGAAATACAAGTGAGACAGAAATACAAGTGAGACAGAAATACAAGTGAGACAGAAATACAAGTGAGACAGAAATACAGGTGAGACAGAAATACAAGTGAGACAGAAATACAGGTGAGACAGAAATACAGGTGAGACAGAAATACAGGTGAGACAGAAATACAGGTGAGACCCAAATACAGGTGAGACAGAAATACAGGTGAAACAGAAGTACAGGTGAGACAGAAATACAAGTGAGACAGAAATACAGGTGAGACAGAAATACAGGTGAGACAGAAATATAAGTGAGACAGAAATACAGATGAGACAGAAATACAGGTGAGACAGAAATACAGGTGAGACAGAAATACAGGTGAGATAGAAATACAAGTGAGACAGAAATACTGGTGAGACAGAAATTCTGGTGAGACAGAAATACAAGTGAGACAGAAATACAGGTGAGACAGAAATACAGGTGAGACAGAAATACAAGTGAGACAGAAATACAGGTGAGACAGAAATACAGGTGAGACAGAAACAAGGATGATAATCTCCAGGACGTAAGTACAGGTGATAAGTGAGAGAGTGACGCCTCTCTCACTCTCACTTTCTTCAAGTAATAACATTCATGTAATTCACTTTAAAACGTGTGCTAAAAGACGTATTAAAACGCACAATAAAACATGTGCTAAAAGACGTATTAAAACGCACACTAAAACGTGTGCTAAAAGACGTATTAAAACGCACAATAAAACATGTGCTAAAAGACGTATTAAAACGCACAATAAAACATGTGCTAAAAGACGTATTAAAACGCACACTAAAACGTGTGCTAAAAGACGTATTAAAACGCACAATAAAACATGTGCTAAAAGACGTATTAAAACGCACACTAAAACGTGTGCTAAAAGACGTATTAAAACGCACACTAAATTGTGTGTTAAAACACCTGCACTCAAACATGAACTAAATCCGCTTAAATATACACTGAAGCACGTACAGTGAAGCACGTACACTGAAGCACGTACAGTGAAGCACGTACAGTGAAGCACGTACAGTGAAGCACGTACAGTGAAGCACGTACAGTGAAGCACGTACAGTGAAGCACGTACAGTGAAGCACGTACAGTGAAGCACGTACACTGAAGCACGTACAGTGAAGCACGTACACTGAAGCATGTACAGTGAAGCACGTACAGTGAAGCACGTACACTGAAACATGTACACTGAAACACGTACACTGAAGCACGTACACTGAAGCATGTACACTGAAACACGTACACTGAAGCACGTACACTGAAGCATGTACACTGAAGCATGTACACTGAAGCACGTACACTGAAGCACGTACACTGAAGCACGTACACTGAAGCATGTACACTGAAGCATGTACACTGAAGCATGTACACTGAAGCATGTAAACTGAAGCATGTACACTGAAGCATGTACACTGAAGCATGTACACTGAAGCATGTAAACTGAAGCATGTACACTGAAGCATGTACACTGAAGCACGTACACTGAAGCATGTAAACTGAAGCATGTACACTGAAGCATGTACACTGAAGCATGTAAACTGAAGCATGTACACTGAAGCATGTACACTGAAGCATGTACACTGAAGCACGAGCACTGAAGCATGTACACTGAAGCATGTACACTGAAGCATGTACACTGAAGCATGTACTCTGAAGCATGTACACTGAAGCATGTACACTGAAGCATGTACACTGAAGCATGTACACTGAAGCACGTACACTGAAGCACGTACACTGAAGCATGTACACTGAAGCATGTACACTGAAGCATGTACACTGAAGCATGTACACTGAAGCATGTACACTGAAGCATGTACACTGAAGCACGTACACTGAAGCATGTACACTGAAGCACGTACACTGAAGCATGTACACTGAAGCATGTACACTGAAGCATGTACACTGAAGCATGTACACTGAAGCATGTACTCTGAAGCATGTACACTGAAGCATGTACACTGAAGCATGTACACTGAAGCATGTACACTGAACCATGTACACTGAAGCATGTACACTGAAGCACGTACACTGAAGCATGTACACTGAAGCACGTACACTGAAGCATGTACACTGAAGCATGTACACTGAAGCATGTACACTGAAGCACGTACACTGAAGCACGTACACTGAAGCATGTACACTGAAGCATGTACACTGAAGCATGTACACTGAAGCATGTACACTGAAGCACGTACACTGAAGCATGTACACTGAAGCATGTACACTGAAGCATGTACACTGAAGCACGTACACTGAAGCATGTACACTGAAGCATGTACACTGAAGCATGTACACTGAAGCATGTAAACTGTAGCATGTAAACTGAAGCATGTACACTGAAGCATGTACACTGAAGCATGTACACTGAAGCATGTACACTGAAGCATGTACACTGAAGCATGTACACTGAAGCATGTACACTGAAGCATGTACACTGAAGCATGTAAACTGAAGCATGTACACTGAAGCATGTACACTGAAGCATGTACACTGAAGCATGTAAACTGAAGCATGTACACTGAAGCATGTAAACTGAAGCATGTACACTGAAGCATGTACACTGAAGCATGTACACTGAAGCATGTAAACTGAAGCATGTAAACTGAAGCATGTACACTGAAGCATGTAAACTGAAGCATGTACACTGAAGCATGTACACTGAAGCATGTAAACTGAAGCATGTACACTGAAGCATGTACACTGAAGCATGTAAACTGAAGCATGTACACTGAAGCATGTACACTGAAGCATGTAAACTGAAGCATGTACACTGAAGCATGTACACTGAAGCATGTACACTGAAGCATGTACACTGAAGCATGTACACTGAAGCATTTACACTGAAGCACGTACACTGAAGCACGTACATTGAAGCACGTACACTGAAGCACATACACTGAAGCACGTACACTGAAGCACGTACACTGAAGCACATACACTGAAGCACATACACTGAAGCATGTACACTGAAGCATGTACACTGAAGCATGTACACTGAAGCATGTAAACTGAAGCATGTAAACTGAAGCATGTACACTGAAGCATGTACACTGAAGCATGTACACTGAAGCATGTACACTGAAGCATGTAAACTGAAGCATGTACACTGAAGCATGTACACTGAAGCATGTACACTGAAGCATGTAAACTGAAGCATGTACACTGAAGCATGTACACTGAAGCATGTACACTGAAGCATGTAAACTGAAGCATGTACACTGAAGCATGTACACTGAAGCATGTACACTGAAGCATGTACACTGAAGCATGTACACTGAAGCATGTAAACTGAAGCATGTACACTGAAGCATGTAAACTGAAGCATGTACACTGAAGCATGTACACTGAAGCATGTACACTGAAGCATGTACACTGAAGCACGTACACTGAAGCACGTACACTGAAGCACGTACACTGAAGCACGTACACTGAAGCACGTACACTGAAGCACGTACACTGAAGCACGTACACTGAAGCATGTACAGTGAAGCACATACACTGAAGCACATACACTGAAGCACGTACACTGAAGCATGTATACTGGAGCACGTACACTGAAGCATGTACACTGAAGCACATACACTGAAGCACATACACTGAAGCACGTACACTGAAGCATGTATACTGGAGCACGTACACTGAAGCACATACACTGAAGCACATACACTGAAGCACGTACACTGAAGCATGTATACTGGAGCACGTACACTGAAGCATGTACACTGAAGCACATACACTGAAGCACATACACTGAAGCATGTACACTGAAGCACGTACACTGAAGCATGTACACTGAATCACATACACTGAAGCACATACACTGAAGCATGTACACTGAAGCATGTACACTGAAGCACATACACTGAAGCACGTACACTGAAGCACGTACACTGAAGCACGTACACTGAAGCACGTACACTGAAGCACGTACACTGAAGCACGTACACTGAAGCACGTACACTGAAGCACGTACACTGAAGCACGTACACTGAAGCACATACACTGAAGCACGTACACTGAAGCACATACACTGAAGCATGTACACTGAAGCACATACACTGAAGCACGTACACTGAAGCATGTATACTGGAGCACGTACACTGAAGCATGTACACTGAAGCACATACACTGAAGCACATACACTGAAGCATGTACACTGAAGCACGTACACTGAAGCATGTACACTGAAGCACACACACTGAAGCACATACACTGAAGCATGTACACTGAAGCATGTACACTGAAGCATGTACACTGAAGCACGTACACTGAAGCACGTACACTGAAGCACGTACACTGAAGCACGTACACTGAAGCACGTACACTGAAGCACGTAAACTTGCTCAAAGACTTACACAAAGAAACACAAACAAACAAAGATTACCTTCAAAATCTTGGGAATTATAGCGAGTAATTTGCATAACCTGACATTTTTTGTGTATAGTTTTGCATGGCACTGGTGACTCTGTGGCCCATGTTGTGCCACCGGTGGATGGCACTGCTGACTCTGTGGCCCATGTTGTGCCACCGGTGGATGGCACTGCTGACTCTGTGGCCCATGTTGTGCCACCGGTGGATGGCCAGGTGGTGAAGATGGCGAAGGAGAGTAGTGGCACCCTCAGGCCTCCCTCCCCTTCTCTCTCTCGTATTCGATGACGCAGCTTGTTGCGGAGATTGTGAAGAGAAGTTCCTAAGGTTGGTGGAGGAGTTTGGGAAGGTGTGTAAATAAGGGAAATTGAAAGTGAACATTGGAAAGAGTAAGGTGAAGAGGGTAAAGAAAGACTGTGCAGTGGAAGACTGGATACCAGATAACAGTCAAGGAGCACAGAGGAAAACGTTTAGTAGGTGGAAGTGTCATCAGTGGAGTTAGTGAAACATCAAGGGGAACTACAGAATATATGAGGAGGGGAGAGGAAGTAGATGGTGTGTAACACGCCATCCACTTCCTCTTGTCCCTACACTCATTGTGTTATTAGGCATCTGTGGAGAGCAAGATGTTTACCCGTGGAGGCAGGGAGTAGAGTGCATTGGTACCAACGCTTTAATATGGGTGTGAGGCATGGGTTTTAAACATTGGAGCAAGGAGGCTGAAGGCAGGGAGATGCTAGGTTGGAGAGTGGTGTGTAGTGTTATCCGGAGATTTATGGAACATGTAGAAATTCGAAGATATGTAAAGGACAGAGGAAGGGTTATTGAGGTGGTTTTGAATATTTTGAGAATATGTGGAGCAAAATAGGATGACCAAGAAGGTGTATAATTCAAGAAGTAACAGATGTAATCATAGGGAAGATTGTAGTTAGTATGAGATTATATTGCCAGCCTCAGGCGGGCCTGTTTCAGCGTGTCAGATAGGAGTGAATAGAGACGATATTATCATGCTGTCGGAGTGTGAGCACAATGTCACCTCTGAAGTGATTCAGGGAAACATGTTAGCCTTGGTTTACTCCTGAAGACTGGGAAGAACAGTGCCTGCACCTCGAAGGGGCGGCTTGAAATGCTGTAGTTCATTGTGTCATCCGATTCGGCGGGATGTCTGAGCACTTCTGGCAAAACATCCGTTGAATGAGTGATGGTAATTGTTTCTTTTTTCGAATCGCCTTAACTTGGTGGGAGATGACCGATGTGGTAAAAAAAGCAATGGGCTAGTAACCCCTTCTCCTGTAGACATTTACTAAAAAAGAGAAGAAAAACTTTATAAAACTGTGATGCTTGAATGTGCGTGGATTTAGTGCGGATGACAAGAAACAGATGATTGCTGATGTTATGAATGAAAAGACGTTAGATGTCCTGGCCCTAAGCGAAACAAAGCTGAAGGGGGTAGGGGAGTTTCAGTGGGGGGAAATAAATGGGATTAAATCTGGAGTATCTGAGAGAGTTAGAGCAAAGGAAGGGGTAGCAGTAATGTTAAATGATCAGTTATGGAAGGAGAAAAGAGAATATGAATGTGTAAATTCAAGAATTATGTGGATTAAAGTAAAGGTTGGATGCGAGAAGTGGGTCATAATAAGCGTGTATGCACCTGGAGAAGAGAGGAATGCAGAGGAGAGAGAGAGATTTTCGGAGATGTTAAGTGAATGTATAAGAGCCTTTGAACCAAGTGAGAGAGTAATTGTGGTAGGGGATCTGAATGCTAAAGTAAGAGAAACTTTTAGAGAGGGTGTGGTAGGTAAGTTTGGGGTGCCAGGTGTAAATGATAATGGGAGCCCTTTGATTGAACTTTGTATAGAAAGGGGTTTAGTTATAGGTAATACATATTTTAAGAAAAAGAGGATAAATAAGTATACAAGATATGATGTAGGGCGAAATGACAGTAGTTTGTTGGATTATGTATTGGTAGATAAAAGACTGTTGAGTAGACTTCAGGATGTACATGTTTATAGAGGGGCCACATATATATCAGATCACTTTCTAGTTGTAGCTACACTGAGAGTAAAAGGTAGATGGGATACAAGGAGAATAGAAGCATCAGGGAAGAGAGAGGTGAAGGTTTATAAACTAAAATAGGAGGCAGTTAGGGTAAGATATAAACAGCTATTGGAGGATAGATGGGCTAATGAGAGCATAGGCAATGGGGTCGAAGAGGTATGGGGTAGGTTTAAAAATGTAGTGTTAGAGTGTTCAGCAGAATTTTGTGGTTACAGGAAAGTGGGTGCGGGAGGGAAGAGGAGCGATTGGTGGAATGATGATGTAAAGAGAGTAGTAAGGGAGAAAAAGTTAGCATATGAGAAGTTTTTACAAAGTAGAAGTGATGCAAGGAGGGAAGAGTATATGGAGAAAAAGAGAGAGGTTAAGAGAGTGGTGAAGCAATGTAAAAAGAGAGCAAATGAGAGAGTGGGTGAGATGTTATCAACAAATTTTGTTGAAAATAAGAAAAAGTTTTGGAGTGAGGTTAACAAGTTAAGAAAGCCTAGAGAACAAATGGATTTGTCAGTTAAAAATAGGAGAGGCGAGTTATTAAATGGAGAATTAGAGGTATTGGGAAGATGGAGGGAATATTTTGAGGAATTGTTAAATGTTGATGAAGATAGGGAAGCTGTGATTTCGTGTATAGGGCAAGGAGGAACAACATCTTGTAGGAGTGAGGAAGAGCCAGTTGTGAGTGTGGGGGAAAGTTCGTGAGGCAGTAGGTAAAATGAAAGGGGGTAAGGCAGCCGGGATTGATGGGATAAAGATAGAAATGTTAAAAGCAGGTGGGGATATAGTTTTGGAGTGGTTGGTGCAATTATTTAATAAATGTATGGAAGAGGGTAAGGTACCTAGGGATTGGCAGAGAGCATGCATAGTTCCTTTGTATAAGGGCAAAGGGGACAAAAGAGAGTGCAAAAAATATAGGGGGATAAGTCTGTTGAGTATACCTGGTAAAGTGTATGGTAGAGTTATTATTGAAAGAATTAAGAGTAAGACGGAGAATAGGATAGCAGATGAACAAGGAGGCTTTAGGAAAGGTAGGGGGTGTGTGGACCAGGTGTTTACAGTGAAACATATAAGTGAACAGTATTTAGATAAGGCTAAAGAGGTCTTTGTGGCATTTATGGATTTGGAAAAGGCGTATGACAGGGTGGATAGGGGGGCAATGTGGCAGATGTTGCAGGTGTATGGTGTAGGAGGTAGGTTACTGAAAGCAGTGAAGAGTTTTTACGAGGATAGTGAGGCTCAAGTTAGAGTATGTAGGAGAGAGGGAGATTATTTCCCAGTAAAAGTAGGCCTTAGACAAGGATGTGTGATGTCACCGTGGTTGTTTAATATATTTATAGGTGGGCGTGTAAGAGAAGTAAATGCGAGGGTCTTGGCAAGAGGCGTGGAGTTAAAAGATAAAGAATCACACACAAAGTGGGAGTTGTCACAGCTGCTCTTTGCTGATGACACTGTGCTCTTGGGAGATTCTGAAGAGAAGTTGCAGAGATTGGTGGATGAATTTGGTAGGGTGTGCAAAAGAAGAAAATTAAAGGTGAATACAGGAAAGAGTAAGGTTATGAGGATAACAAAAAGATTAGGTAATGAAAGATTGAATATCAGATTGGAGGGAGAGAGTATGGAGGAGGTGAATGTATTCAGATATATGGGAGTGGACGTGTCAGCGGATGGGTCTATGAAGGATGAGGTGAATCATAGAATTCATGAGGGGAAAAGGGTGAACGGTGCACTTAGGAGTCTGGGGAGACAAAGAACTTTGTCCTTGGAGGCAAAGAGGGGAATGTATGAGAGTATAGTTTTACCAACGCTCTTATATGGGTGTGAAGCATGGGTGATGAATGTTGCAGCGAGGAGAAGGCTGGAGGCAGTGGAGATGTCATGTTTGAGGGCAATGTGTGGTGTGAATATAATGCAGAGAATTCGTAGTTTGGAAGTTAGGAGGAGGTGCGGGATTACCAAAACTGTTGTCCAGAGGGCTGAGGAAGGGTTGTTGAGGTGGTTCGGACATGTAGAGAGAATGGAGCGAAACAGAGTGACTTCAAGAGTGTATCAGTCTGTAGTGGAAGGAAGGCGGGGTAGGGGTCGGCCTAGGAAAGGTTGGAGGGAGGGGGTAAAGGAGGTTTTGTGTGCGAGGGGCTTGGACTTCCAGCAGGTATGCGTGAGCGTGTTTGATAGGAGTGAATGGAGACAAATGGTTTTTAATACTTGACGTGCTGTTGGAGTGTGAGCAAAGTAACATTTATGAAGGGGTTCAGGGAAACCGGCAGGCCGGACTTGAGTCCTGGAGATGGGAAGTACAGTGTCTGCACTCTGAAGGAGGGGTGTTAATGTTGCAGTATTACAACCCAGGATTCCAAATGGCCTGTTACCCCGGGTGTAATGGGAGCAAATAAACACAGTAGAAAAAGTTTAGACTTGTATTATCCTTCACCAATTTAGAACAGCAATATGTACACTATGTACAGTGATAAGTATAGTGCACTCCACGGTAAGCAAAACAGAAATAGAAGCCACAAGATAGCAGACCGTGCTTCAACCAGCTCTAGAATGGGAATGACAAGGGCAGACAGGAGAGCGGTACCCACATAACCTCTGCGATTGCCAAAACCATCTTATTATTGGCTAGAACCTGGTCACTAGTTGAACGACGGGGCCCCATCATCAACTCTTAGCAACCTGGTTCGCTGGTTGGGGGAGATAGCCTGTAAATGAGGGTGTGTACATGCGCCGAATAAAGGTTACGTACTCTTTGCATGCCACATGCAGTTTAAAAACTGTAGTGTAAAGCACCCTTCTGGCGAGACAGTGATGGAGTGAATGATGGTGAAAGTTTTTCTTTTTCGGGCCACCCTGCCTTGGTGGGAGTCGGCCAGTGTGATAATAATAATAATAATAATATATATATATATATATATATATATATATATATATATATATATATATATATATATATATATATATATATATATATATATATATATATATATATATATATATATATATATATATATGCAAAACAACCACTAGAACTGGACAAGATTCCAATGCTCTATTTATTCATTTAAGAGATTTTAACCATCCAATTGATTTTCAAAAAGTTGAGAAAGTAGTATCAAGCAAGTCCATGGTCGACAGGAATATAATTGAATCTTGTTTCATAAAAAGCAGTTTTGACAATAATATGAATATTTCCTTTGGTTTATATAAATTAGATCCATTTATAATTAATAGAATTTGGGAAGAATTTAATAATACACTGGACAAATCATTTTTAAATTTTCTTGGGTAGAATAGCTTGGGGGTGTAGCGGATGCTACACGCCAAGGTATTGGTCCAGTGTGGGTAGATTGGTAAAGCACTGCGTACCTTGTCCTAAGGTTCGTAGGTTCGAGTCTCCTTCAGCCAGAGATCAGTGTTTGTGTATATTTCGCATGCTCTCGCGAATTCCTTGCATATATATATATATATATATATATATATATATATATATATATATATATATATATATATATATGTGTGTGTGTGTGTGTGTGTGTGTGTGTGTGTGTGTGTGTGTGTGTCGTGTCGAATAAGTAAAACTGGTCAACTTAAGTCCTTTCTAAAATTTTATCTTATACATTTAAAGATATATTTCTTCATTTACGTTAATATAAAAATTAGTGATTTTAGTGCCAAAAGAACCTTAGGAAACTTACCTAACCTTATTATAACAAATACAATTTAATTTAGCCTAACCCAACTAAATATATTTATATAAGTTCACAATAATTTAATAAGAAACAAATACAATACAATTAAATATGTTTTCGTTAGATTCAAAATGATTTTTGCGAAATTATTGCATACACAAATTTTTGCTTGCCCTGTACGGCAAAAAAGTGCGTTGCTATTTAACCCAAAATCGTAAGTTTTACTTATTTGGCACGACACACACACGCACACACAAATTAAAAACCCAGACGAGTCAACTGGCTGTTAGGAAGTATTTCTTCAGTCATAGAGTAGTCAGGAAGTGGAATAGCCTAGCAAGTGAAGTAGTGGAGGCAGGAACCATACATAGTTTAAAGATGATGTATGATAAAGGTCATGGAGCAGGGAGAGAGAGGACCTAGTAGCACTCAGTGAAGAGGCGGGGCCAGGAGCTGAATCTCGACCCCTGCAACCACAATTAGGTGAGTACACACACACACACACACACACACACACACACACACACACACACACACACACACACACACACATATTGCAGTGGCTCTGCGCCTTGCTGCCCCAATTCACACAGAATATACGTGTATTTGCGGCGAAGCGCAAGCCGACCAATATGGTCTACATGGTTGTTACGCGCCCCTACTTCACTCCATTATATACAAAAATAAAAGGCCTGGTTAAAATAAGTTCTGTAATAATATATCGTGAACCACTTTATTACTAGCTAGATAAAGCAGGTTCCACTATATATTATTATCGGGTACAGTATGAATCATCAAAAGTACTCTCTTTGTATTATATTATTTTGTATTATATTATATTATTATTAGGTTAGGTATTACGAATGTGTAACCACTACTGTAGTGACCAATTGGTGGTTCTAGAATTGACGCCACGCGTCGCCTTCTGGCAGAGCTGAAGTCTGACTATGAAGTAGTTGAGTGAGTCAGTCAGCTCCTAGCTCTGACTCGGTACGGGTCTTCTGGCAGAGCTGAAGTCATACTATGAAGTAGTTGAGTGAGTCAGTCAGCTCCTAGCTCTGACTCGGTACGGGTCTTCTGGCCGAGCTGAAGTCATACTATGAAGTAGTTGAGTGAGTCAGTCAGCTCCTAGCTCTGACTCGGTACGGGTCTTCTGGCCGAGCTGAAGTCATACTATGAAGTAGTTGAGTGAGTCAGTCAGCTCCTAGCTCTGACTCGGTACGGGTCTTCTGGCCGAGCTGAAGTCATACTATGAAGTAGTTGAGTGAGTCAGTCAGCTCCTAGCTCTGACTCGGTACGGGTCTTCAACACAAAGCTCCTAGCTTAAACTAAAACTTTATACCAAGTCTTGCCTTTGCCATTAGTCTGGTAATTCATGTCACTTATGAAAGATAACTATTTCGTTACCCTAGACCTTTCTAAAAGAGTAGATTATTAATTGAAATTATTGTATCATACTCTGTTATTGAGAATTTGAACGTAAGATTGGGTTTCTTGCTGTATAGTGTTTCATTTATAATTGCTTGTGGTTATTTTAATTCACTAACCAAATACCAATGAAGCTAAATGATTGGTAATAAAATAAAACTAACAAAAAAAAAATGGAGTTATTTGTGCCCCTATTGTTACGGTGAAGATTAAGTCGTAACAATGGTCTTAACTGTTCCAAAACCAAGGGCTGGCATGCAAGACACAATGAGGTCAACGACATCATAAAGAGAGCCGTTGCTACAGCTGGATGCCCAGCCGAGAGAGAGAGCCCTGATCACTAGCAGCCAACAATACCCACAACCCAGCAAACCGCCCCGATGGGATCACCATCTACCCTTGGAAGAATGGCAAGCTCTTAGCATGGGTCTATACTTGTGTGTCCACACTGGCTGACACTTATATCCATCACAGTGTGGGGCGACAGGGAGGAGCTGGTGACCAAAGGGAAGAGTACAAGATCAGCAAGTACAGGGACATAAGCCAGCAGTATCAATTTGTCCCAGTGGGATCAGAGACCTTGGGATCATGGGGAAAAAATGCCACACGTTTCCTTAAAAAACTGGGTTCCAGACCCATCGACACCACCAGGGACCCATGAGCAGCCACTTTCATGTTCCAGCACCTCAGCGTGGCCATCCAGAAGGGAAATGCATACTGCATACTGGGCTTGCGTAATCTTGCATATATATATATATATATATATATATATATATATATATATATATATATATATATATATATATATATATATATATATATATATATATATATATATATATATATATATTCAGAACCACCAGCTGCCTTTCCAAGACGGTATTGTTAGTTTTTTAATCCATTTGTTGAATCCAGTGATGTAACCTTACAACATGGAGGGTGGGGAGAGAGCCTTCTGCTATGACATTCTTACTTCAAGTTTCTCGACAGAAGTCGAGGGAGGCGAAGAGCAGCACACCTCTGTCAGAAGGCAACCTTGATTTAGACTGTAAACTGTCTATATTTCTTAGGATTTTCCGGTTAACTGACTACTTCATAGGGACGCTCCCCCAGCTGGAATTTTCATTTCTCTAGTAGGGACCTTATCTTGTCTGATGGCTTATATTTGCCCTGATTAGGGTCACTTTGCCAGGTTAAGGGCTCCTGTCCTCAAAAACCACTGCCACACGGAGACGGAGTACTCTTTCTGAAGTAGAGACACCTACCACCCTAAAATGATTCCCTTCTCTGGGCCGACAAAGAGCCACTTTTCCCCAAAGGGTTATCGTTAAGGGTGAAGGGGGAAAAGCCCTCAAGTTAATGCTGCCTCAAGCCTGAGAAGGATGAGTGTGGGGGAGTGAGGTGGGTGCTCACCCCTCAACACCCGACACATCTCTCTTTAAGACCTCCTGCCTTTCCTTGATGGATACTATGGCTGTGTGGCCGCTTAAGAAGGTGCTCTCTCTCTCTCTCTCTCTCTCTCTCTCTCTCTCTCTCTCTCTCTCTCTCTCCCTCTTATTAAATATAGCACGATAAAAAATAAAATATCTTAGGAATATTTACATTTTGGAATATTAGAGAAAGGCAAAAAAAAAAAAAAAAAAAAGAAAATAGAAAAGAAAAAAAAAGAAATCAGAAACGGGCAAAATTTCAACACCAAAGAATTCCTTATAATATAAAAGACAAGTGTTAAGAAGGCCATAAATAGTCAAGAAGTGATACACAGTCGAAAGATAATTCACGACCGGCGGAGGATGGATATATATATATATATATATATATATATATATATATATATATATATATATATATATATATATATATATATATATATATATATATATATATATACATATATATATATATATATATATATATATATATATACCTTAAAGTTGTATATTAACTATTAAAATGTATACCTTATATTGACTTAATTGTTAAATCTAATATATTTTCTTTATTTTCAGATTATTAATATGTCTAGAAGCTGCATAACTTCACCAGATATATTATGATATGTCTGCTGGGAATTTATTACTTCAGATTCCCGGAGCACTCTTGGAGACCAGGACAAACTTGGAGACCAGGACAAACTTGGAGACCAGGACAAACTGGGAGACCAGGACAAACTTGGAGACCAGGACAAACTTGGAGACCAGGACAAACTTGGAGACCAGGACAAACTTGGAGACCAGGACAAACTTGGAGACTAGGACAAACTGGGAGACCAGGACAAACTTGGAGACCAGGAAAACTGGGAGACCAGGACAAACTGGGAGACCAGGACAAACTTGGAGACCAGGACAAACTTGGAGACTAGGACAAACTGGGAGACCAGGACAAACTTGGAGACCAGGACAAACTTGGAGACCAGGACAAACTGGGAGACCAGGACAAACTAGGAGACCAGGACAAACTTGGAGACCAGGACAAACTTGGAGACTAGGACAAACTGGGAGACCAGGACAAACTGGGAGACCAGGACACACTTGGAGACCAGGACAAACTTGGAGACCAGGACACACTGGGGGACCAGGACAAACTGGGAGACCAGGACAAACTTGGAGACCAGGACAAACTTGGAGACTAGGACAAACTGGGAGACCAGGACAAACTTGGAGACCAGGACAAACTTGGAGACCAGGACAAACTGGGAGACCAGGACAAACTTGGAGACCAGGACAAACTTGGAGACTAGGACAAACTTGGAGTGTGATGTAGTCCAGCTGGGCTTGTGAGGTCTCTGGGGAGACCTAATTTAACCAATTATATGGTCACACCTTGCCTTGACAAACGTCTGTAGCCACGCCCACGTCTGAGGTCTTTTGTTCTTGACGCCTCAGACCTAGGCGTCAGGTCGTACACGTGGTACATACACCATTGGGGAGGGGGGTACTTTGACTACGATATAAGCCCAGGGAAGAGCGGGGCAAGGAGGTTGTTGGTGACAGGTCCGTCGAGCGAGAGCTCTGGACAGCCGCGTGTGTAGTGGACCACGCATTGGGAATCTCGGGTCAGCTGGTCGGTGAATTAAGAGTGAGTACTAGTCCGTGTTACTGATAACATCTACCCTTCCCCCTGGTAATAAGTCTCATAGGTCAATTGTTATATTGTGTAAATTTCCATCAGGAGATGTTGTATTCTAGCCCTTTTATGTTATTAAGTAAACTATAGCCATAGTTCCCATTTTTATTTGTACCTTCATATGCTATTCCCTAGCTTGTTAAGCACTGGGATATACAGGGGACGTGCTCACTCGCTGGGATACCTCCGGTAGAGTGGGTAGAGGTCTCACATGGTGGCAGCGGTTTAGCGTTTATCATTAAACGCGGCTCACGTGCTTTACGACTGGTCGGTTTTTGCTATCAAAACCAAATATTAATTTCTTTGTGTCGCCTATCATTTGTTTTACCGTTCACTGTGACCGTAACCTTAAGAATAAACCAGGACAATCCTACTCTTATGGTTGTCAGGTGGGTGATGACCAAATATAATTTGCGTAGCAAGACGTTAAATAGTGCAATCAGACGATCCAGTAGGATACAGGTGAAGTTCCTCGTGAACAGAATGGCAGAGGCTAACGTCAATGTTAGTGATCTCGCACCAGGCTCAAGTGAAGGGTCTAGCAACATGGTTCCACAGCAAGATTCAGTGATTAATGTTAGTGACGGTATAAATAATCAAGAAAATGAGATTTCAGTGATAAATAATACTTCAGGGGTACATATGTCAGGGACAAACCATCCCCAGGTCCAAGGCTCAGGAACGAATATAGGTTCCACGGTGACCCCCAGTAGTACCACGAATACTATGGCCCCAGTGGTATCTAATACATCTACCACTGCTGTTAGCCCGGGAGTATCAACTTTACCAACCCGGGATGCTACTAACCCCATACCTCCGTATTTTAATAACCCAGTTAATGCTGACTATAGTATGTATCCTTATCTTAACTCTGTGCTTCATAGTGTTATTGCTCAAGTTATGAGTAACCCTCAATCCCCTATTGTTGTACCTGCTCCCCAAGTCCCTGGGGTAGCTGCCTATAGGGTTCCCACTTCTGCGCCTGGTTCTACAGTTACTAGTATACCTAACCCCTCAGTAACCATAGCTTCCCCTGCTGTGTCAGGTGTTCACCTGCCCAATGCTGTTCCTGTAAATACTAACCAAACACCCACACTTGTAACTACAGCTGGGGAACCATTCAGTATTTCCCCGAATGGGTCCTTATCTAATATACCGGGACTCCCGACCCAACCCCAACTTCTGAGCCTCCAGCCTTCCCAGGTCAATCCTTCCCTAACCAAGCCACTCAACGTCCCAACGAACCCTATGCTTCAGCAAAAGATTTTATCTGGGGCATCAGCTCCAGATAGTAGTGTTGGAACCTCTATGTGTGGGACAGTAATTGTTGATAGGCCATATTTAGAAAATTTGCCGAAATTTCATGTAGAAGATTTGCCGAGGAATCCCATCGAAAGAAATATCAAAGTAGAAGCTTGGATTAAAAATATTGAGGCCATTTTGCTTAATATATCTGATGAAAAAATGAAAGTTTCACTGGGATTCAGGGCAATTGTAGATAACACAGCATCCATATTTAGTCTCCCACAATTTATTAACGTAAAGGACTGGAGTAATTTCAAGGATGCTATAAGATATAGGTTCCAGACGGCAGTATCAGTTGAAAATATCCATCGATACCTGGAACAATTGCAACTGAAGGAAGGACACACTCTAAGGGACTTCAGTTGTCTGGTATGGTCCAGGGTGGAAGATGTGAACGGAACTTTAAAATATAATGCAGAACAGCTGGAGCTTTATAAAAAGCAGGTATTTTGTGAAGGGTTGCCAGTCTGGATGAGAACTAGAGTTGCTATGGTACTAGCGATTAAAACCTTCGAAGAACTAGTTCAATATGCCATGTCTCTCGAGTCCGAATATGGTAGAGACAGAAAGGGAGATAGAATTGTTGCCTCAGAGAGAGTAACACCTGAGTCACCATATGTGGCGACAACCAATAATGAGAAGAAGTATATACCCCCGCACCGCAGGACAGGCGGTGGTGGGCGTAATAAACAGAATGCTCGGAGAACTAATCAATGCTGGGAGTGTGGCGGGATTGGCCATATTAGGGCCAACTGCCCTAATTTTCGTTCCTAACGAAAGAAGAAGGTACAAGGTTAAGAAAGATAGGTCTGATAACCTTGTTACCAAAGATGAAAGACCTATGATTAAAATAAGAGTAAATGGAAAAAAATTGGTAGCTTTCATTGATACGGGAAGTCAGGTGTCAATAATTAAGCGAGATGTATGTAATAACTGGAGGGGTTGTAAAATAAGCAAAGCTAAGAGAGATATTACTGCTGTAAATGGTAATGATATTAATGTCGAGGGACAAACGGACCTGTACTTTGAACTGGGTGAAAGTTATAAAGTTCACGCTTGTTTAGTAGTGTCTGGAGTAAGGTTTCCAGGGGACTTACTCTTAGGTATGGATTTTCTCAGAAGGTTTGACTTCCTCTTGTCGTATGGCAAAGGAAGGGGAACCAGTCGGCTGATACTGGATGAGGTTTCCTTTCCAATAAAATTCATAGAACATCCCTCAATAGTAGCTTCTATGAGTAGGAGTAATAAATTATTCAAAACCCCATCTAAATCACTTTTTGAAGCGCAGTTACCTAATGTGAACTCTGCAGACGCAGATTATGCAGTTCATGTATTATATAACCAGGTATGTCCACCTAATACATTCAAATTTATTAAAGGTTCAGTGGGAAGGAAGGTCGAGCCAGGAAGTATCTTACAATTAGCGGGGAAGCTAGAATCCTTCCTGGTGCCTCATCATCTAGCCCAGGTTTCTGAGAAAAGACATATCTTAATACCAGTGATAAATCTGACAAGTAAAGCGTTAAGATTCAAGAATGGTAGAAGGTTAACATCAGCTGAGATTATCCCCAAAGACTTAATTTTTGAACCTGACTCCGTTAGGCTACCTGGCCGAGGTCAACAATGTGGAGCACTTAATACCAGAGTCCCAGAAAGGGTAGTGACGCCTGCCGCTCCCACCCAGAACGAAAGTAAAAGGGAAAAGACATTTAATGATGTAAATCTAAATCATTTAAAATGTTCTGAGAAGGAAATAATAAAGAATGCTTTAAGGAACTTTCCAAAGTTGTTTTCAATGGATGAAGGAGATATAGGCTTGCTGCCCCAGATTGAGCATACTATACCTACAGGTGACAGTTTACCTGTCCAAACCCGTCAATGGAGACTCCCAGAAGAGGCTAAGAGAGTAATAAGGGAGGAATGTAATACCATGCTCCAGAACGATGTAATTGAACCGAGTTCATCACCGTGGCTCTCACCTGTAGTGTTGGTAAAGAAACCAGATAACTCTTATCGGTTCTGTGTGGATTATAGGAAAGTGAATGAATTAACAATAGCTGATAGTTATCCCTTGCCCCTAATCCAGGAAATTCTTGATTCATTTGGAACAGCTAAGTATTTTTCGACTTTGGACGCTAAGTCAGCTTATTGGGCCATCCCCGTTTCAGAAGAAGATAGAGAGAAGACAGCATTCTCAGATGGGGTCAGATTATACCAATTTAAACGAATGCCCTACGGGTTAAAAACCGCGCCCTCTAGCTTCCAAAGAGCTATAAACTTCATCCTCAGCCCTGTGTTGGGTAGACACTCACTGGCATATCTTGATGATGTGGTAGTCTACTCCCGGTCATTTCCAGAACATGTAGACAACCTTGTGGAGACACTAAAACTACTGGATAAAGCAGGATTTAAGTTGAATGCAAAGAAATGTATAATAGCAGCCACTAGCTTTAAATTTCTAGGCTTTCAGGTAAGCCCTGAAGGGATTCGCCCTGACCCTGATAAGTGTAAGGCAATATCTGAAATGCCAAGACCTAGAACAGCAAGGGAAGTCAGGAGGTTCCTAGGTGCAGCAGGATACTTTAGAAGACATATTAAGGGTTTTGCAGAGCTAGCAGCACCACTGACAGATCTAACTAAGAAGAAAGCTAAGTTTGTATGGAAAGAAGAACATGAGTTGGCTCACGAAAAATTAAAGGCTGAGCTTACAAGTGAGCCGGTATTAGTGGTTCCTGATTTTTCCAGAGAGTTTGAGATACATACAGACGCTTCAGCAGTTGCAATAGGAGGTTGCCTAATGCAAAGAGACAAGGAAAATAACCCACACCCAGTAGCGTATTTTAGCAGAAAGATTAAAGGACCGGAAGTCAGGTATGCCATCACTGATAAAGAAGCCTTGGCAGTGGTAGAAAGTGTGAGATACTTTGAACCGTATGTATTTCAGCGCCATTTTAAAATAATAACAGATCACAGGGCATTGGTGCACATATTTAAAAAGAAAACTCGCTGTCCTAGGATGTCTAGATGGGGTTACGAACTGTCAGCACACTCGTACCAGATTCTTTATAAGCCAGGAGCCTCACACCATGTACCAGACGTATTGAGTAGGAATGTAGCAGCAATAAATGTTGATGTTAATATTGAGAATGTGAACAATGAAAAATTAAGAGAGTACCAACTGGAAGAGAACAGGTGGAAGGAGATAATTGAGTATTTGGAGGGAGAGAAGCTCCCGTGCCACAAGCCAAGCCGCCCTATTGATGAATTCGAGATGAAAGACGGTGTGCTACATAGGATTACGGAGCTGAACGATCGTTCAGTACAGCAGGTAGTAATACCCAATGTCCTCAGGAAGGCCGCTCTGAAGCTTGCACACTCATCCAAGATGGCTGGCCATCCAGGTGTTTTTAGGACTTATAAGAGGGCCAAAGAAATGTTCTACTTTCCTGGTCTCCTGAATTATGTAACCGAATATGTAAAATGTTGTGGTAATTGCCAAAGGAGGAAAGGTAACCCTCAGGTTAATGTGGAATTGCAAGCTTTTCCCGAGATTAAGGAGCCGTTGGACCGGGTTGGTGCAGATCTTATTGACTTACATAATAGTTATTCAGGCAATAGGTATGTTCTTGTGCTGGTGGACCATCTGTCACGGTATACAACACTTGTACCCATCCCTAAGAAAGACCCACAGACTGTTGCAGAGGCGCTCCTTGATAGATTCGTAGCAATATTTGGACCTCCTAGAGAATTAGTAACAGATCAAGGTTCAGAGTTTAAAAGCAAGGTATTTGCAGAGGTTTGTAACACCTTAGAAATAATGACAGCATTCACGACAGCTTATCATCCACAGGCGAATGGTATGGTGGAGAGAACGAACCAAGTAGTCAAAAATACACTGGCCATTCTCTCAGAGAAAGAACCATTACAATGGGATAAATATATACCATATGTTCAATTTGCTTTAAACACCGCTATTCACAAATCAATAGGGACACAACCATTATTCCTATTTACAGGGCATGACTGTCATTTTGCAGCAGGCTTGGTGAACCAAGCAGTTGTCAGATACGGTGAGGACTATCCTTCAGAAGTCCTAACAAAAATGAGAACTGCTTGGCGAACTGCCGCCCAGGCATCTGGTAGAGCGCAGGAAAAATATGCTCACTACTATGACAGGCAAGTGAAGCCTCTTAAACTTAAGGAAGGTAACCTAGTAATGGTATATAAAGATGAAGTAACCCCTCAACAGAGTAGGTCCCTCGGTCCAAGGTGGAAAGGTCCTTACCGCATCTTAGAGAAAATGGGACCAGTAAATGTGAAGGTTAAAGGGTTGTTTGAGGACCAGAGTGAGAGGATTGTTCATTGTAATAAACTAAAGCCATTCTGGTCTGAGGAGGAAATAGTAATGCCTAATGTTAATGTGGTGGATGAAAGGACTGTAAATGACGAGGTATATGAGGAAGATAGGTTACATCAGCTGGTAGAGGAAAATGTTGGTATGAATACAAGGTCAAGAATGTATAGACGAAATTTGTAAGGGAATTATTGCTGGAGGGAGGGAGTGTTGTGAGTAAATGGGACCCTGAGGGAAGGAGCTGACCACTCGCCTCGCCCTCAGGTCGGCTCAATACTCTAGAGACCTGCCCACCAACAATAAGCCCCAGTCACCTGTAGAACAATACTGCCGTCTACTATTATTCACAGGAGATGTGGAGATGTTGCCAGGATCTGCCAAGGAGACTCCAGGAATCTATTTGGCCTGGAGTGATGGAGACGCAGAAGTGCCAAGAAGTCAGTTTGGGTCCAGCAAAAGGGCTATTATTAGACCTGGGAGACTTGAGGAAAAGCGGTAGCCAGCTCTCGTGCCACCACCATGCAAGAGGTGGAAGTTGACGGGTGAGGCTGGACGGATGAAGGGTGGCCTTGGTGCCTGAGGAGTATTGTCGTGGTGAAGATAAGCTGCTTGCTGAGTCGTGAAGTTCCCAGATGCTGTGCTTTCAACGAGAGGGACCCGCATGAGCGTTCCTAAACGCCAATGAAGTCCACACAATGAGACATGGCCCAATTTAGGAAGTGCTAGGGTCGGCCAGAAGCTCTGGCTAACCCCTCTTCTAGTAGAAGCAGTAGACAGATCTGGAGGTGAGATGACAAGAATACTGCAATGGCCCTATGTCCTCCTCCGTCGACCCCTTCATATTTCTGCCCAAGGATTTGTAGAGAGCTTCTCCCTGGGTCAATAGCATGGCCCCAAGTCAAGCCAACCGTGTCATTTACTACTAGCCAGTGAAGCTTGGGAAATGATGATTAGAGTGGTATTAGTATGGTATCTCTACTGCTAGGGGATGCCCTATGTTATGTCAGCTGTTGGGACAATAATGTGTTGTATATTATGTGAGCTAGCTCCTTGCCGGGAGGGATCACAGTAGAGATAGGATGTATTTTCTTTTCAGGTGGAGAACTGTAAACACCAATCGGCTCGCCGTCAGAAGAGGATTCCTTTATGTGAGGGATGGGAGGTTTTCTTTTAGTTCCTAGAAATGGGATAATGATTGGTCCTGGTTGCGATTCCTGCCTTGTCATGAATGGTCACGGTACGGTGCAAGGAAAATGCGACATTGTGGTCGTGTAATGGTTCAGTTGCAAGTACTTGAAGGAATAATACCCGCTGGAGCTGTTTTCTACGCCAGGAAAACCTTACGAGGTTTGGCTCAATGGTTAATTAGCGAGGGTGACTACAGGAGCTAGTTTATTTCTAGTAGAGTACAGGAAGGCACTGGAGCCCGATATTTAGTTTTAAGGAGACATGACGGATAAGGAGGTTTCGCACCAGAGTCATTGTTATTCGTTTCCTGTGCTAGAATTTATTAAACCTACTGATCTGTGTGAATTCATATTATTTGCTATTGTATTGTAATAGATTTAAGGGGTTAGGATTAAAATAGTCTAATAACTAGGACAAATTGTCCTAGTTCTCAGATATTTTAAACTGGGGGAGAAAGGGGGATGTGATGTAGTCCAGCTGGGCTTGTGAGGTCTCTGGGGAGACCTAATTTGACCAATTATATGGTCACACCTTGCCTTGGCAGGCGTCTGTAGCCACGCCCACGTCTGAGGTCTTTTGTTCTTGACGCCTCAGACCTAGGCGTCAGGTCGTAACACGTGGTACATACACCATTGGGGAGGGGGGTACTTTGACTACGATATAAGCCCAGGGAAGAGCGGGGCAAGGAGGTTGTTGGTGACAGGTCCGTCGAGCGAGAGCTCTGGACAGCCGCGTGTGTAGTGGACCACGCATTGGGAATCTCGGGTCAGCTGGTCGGTGAATTAAGAGTGAGTACTAGTCCGTGTTACTGATAACATCTACCCTTCCCCCTGGTAATAAGTCTCATAGGTCAATTGTTATATTGTGTAAATTTCCATCAGGAGATGTTGTATTCTAGCCCTTTTATGTTATTAAGTAAACTATAGCCATAGTTCCCATTTTTATTTGTACCTTCATATGCTATTCCCTAGCTTGTTAAGCACTGGGATATACAGGGGACGTGCTCACTCGCTGGGATACCTCCGGTAGAGTGGGTAGAGGTCTCACAAGACAAACTGGGAGACCAGGACAAACTTGGAGACCAAGACAAACTTGGAGACCAGGACAAACTTGGAGACCAGGACAAACTTGGAGACAAGGAAAAACTAGGAGACCAGGACAAACTTGGAGACCAGGACAAACTTGGAGACTAGGACAAACTGGGAGACCAGGACAAACTTGGAGACCAGGACAAACTTGGAGACCAGGACAAACTTGGAGACCAGGACAAACTTGGAGACCAGGACAAACTGGGAGACCAGGACAAACTTGGAGACCAGGACAAACTTGGAGACCAGGACAAACTTGGAGACCAGGGCAAACTTGGAGACCAGGACAAACTTGGAGACCAGGACAAACTTGGAGACCAGCACAAACTGGGAGACCAGGACAAACTTGGAGACCAGGACAAACTTGGAGACCAGGACAAACTTGGAGACCAGGACAAACTGGGAGACCAGGACAAAGTTGGAGACCAGGACAAAGTTGGAGACCAGGACAAACTTGGAGACCAGGACAAACTTGGAGACCAGGACAAACTTGGAGACCAGGACAAACTTGGAGACCAGGACAAACTTGGAGACCAGGACAAACTTGGAGACCAGGACAAACTTGGAGACCAGGACAAACTGGGAGACCAGGACAAACTTGGAGACCAGGGCAAACTTGGAGACCAGCACAAACTGGGAGACCAGGACAAACTTGGAGACCAGGACAAACTTGGAGACCAGGACAAACTTGGAGACCAGGACAAACTGGGAGACCAGGACAAAGTTGGAGACCAGGACAAAGTTGGAGACCAGGACAAACGTGGAGACCAGGACAAACTTGGAGACCAGGACAAACTGGAGGACCAGGACAAACTTGGAGACCAGGACAAACTTGGAGACCAGGACAAACTTGGAGACCAGGACAAACTTGGAGACCAGGACAAACTGGGAGACCAGGACAAACTTGGAGACCAGGGCAAACTTGGAGACCAGGACAAACTTAGAGACCAAGACAAACTGGGAGACCAGGGCAAACTGTGAGACCAGGACAAACTTGGAGACCAGGACAAACTTGGAGACCAGGACAAACTTGGAGACAAGGACAAACTTGGAGACCAGGACAAACTGGGAGACCAGGACAAACTGGGAGACCAGGACAAACTGGGAGACCAGGACAAACTGAGAGACCAGGACAAACCGGGAGACGAGGGCAAACAGGGAGACCAGGACAAACTTGAAGACCAGGACAAACTTGGAGACCAGGACAAACTTGGAGACCAGGAGAAACTTGGAGACCAGGACCAACTTGGAGACCAGGACAAACTGGGAGACCAGGACAAACTGGGAGACCAGGACAAACTGGGAGACCAGGACAAACTGGGAGACCAGGACAAACTGGGAGACCAGGACAAACTTGGAGACCAGGACAAACTTGGAGACCGGGACAAACTTGGAGACCAGGACAAACTTGGAGACCAGGACAAACTGGGAGACCAGGACAAACTGGGAGACCAGGACAAACTGGGAGACAAGAACAAACTTGGAGACCAGGACAAACTTGGAGACCAGGAAAAACTGGGAGACCAGGACAAACTTGGAGACCAGAACAAACTTAGAGACCAGGACAAACTTGGAGACCAGGACAAGCTTGGAGACCAGGACAAACTGGGAGACCAGGACAAACTGGGAGACAAGAACAAACTTGGAGACCATGACAAACTTGGAGACCAGGACAAACTTGGAGACCAGGAGAAACCTAGGACAAACTTGGAGACCAGGACAAACTTGGAGACCAGGACAAACTTGGAGACCAGGAGAAACCTAGGACAAACTTGGAGACCAGGACAAACTTGGTGACAAGGACAAACTTGGAGACCAGGACAAACTTGGAGACCAGGACAAACTTGGAGACCAGGACAAACTTGGAGACCAGGACAAACTTGGTGACAAGGACAAACTTGGAGACCAGGACAAACTTGGAGACCAGGACAAACTTGGAGACCAGGATAAACTTGGAGACCAGGACAAACTTGGAGACCAGGACAAACTTGGTGACCAGCACAAACTTGGAGACCAGGACAAACTGGGAGACCAGGACAAACTTGGAGACGAGGACAAACTTGGAGACAAAGACAAACTTGAAGACCAGGACAAACTTGGAGACCAGGACAAACTTGGAGACCAGGACAAACTTGGAGACCAGGACAAACTTGGAGACCAGGGCAAACTTGGAGACCAGGACAAACTTGGAGACCAGGACAAACTTGGAGACCAGGACAAACTTGGAGACCAGGGCAAACTTGGAGACCAGGACAAACTTGGAGACCAGGACAAACAATTTGCACCATACAAAGCTTGCAAGAGTTGCATCAGTAACCTCCACATGAGGTCAGTTGGAAAACTTAAATGTATGACCTTTGGAATACCAATGGTATGGTGGGAGCAGATGAACCACCATGATGACTGCTACAATGGTATGGTGGGAGTAGAAGAACCACCATGATGACTGCTACAATGGTATGGTGGGAGCAGATGAACCACCATGATGACTGCTACAATGGTATGGTGGGAGTAGAAGAACCACCATGATGACTGCTACAATGGTATGGTGGGAGTAGATGAACCACCATGATGACTGCTACAATGGAATGGTGGGAGTAGATGAACCACCATGATGACTGCTACAATGGTATGGTGGGAGTAGATGAACCACCATGATGACTGCTACAATGGTATGGTGGGAGCAGATGAACTGCCATGATGACTGCTACAATGGTATGGTGGGAGGAGATGAACCACCATGATAACTGCTACAATGGTATGCCGGGAGCAGATGAACCACCATGATGACTGCTACAATGGTATGGTGGGAGCCGATGAACCACCATGATGACTGCTACAATGGTATGGTGGGAGCAGATGAACCACCATGATGACTGCTACAATGGTATGGTGGGAGCAGATGAACCACCATGATGACTGCTACAATGGTATGGTGGGAGCAGATGAACCACCATGATGACTGCTACAATGGTATGACTAAAGTCGCTGGATTTAACAAGAAGACTAAAGATCGCATAATATACCAAATATTCCTTCAGTAATAAGGACTGTTCCACACACTGAAGATATTCCCGTACCTGTGCCACCTGAGACTTGGCAAAATTCTTCAGAGTCTGATACCAGTGATTCTAAGGAGATGGAAGTAGACTCTGAACCACCACCAAATGACGATCCCAAATCCTTAATCCAAGTTGAGCTCAATGACTTGGTGAAAAACCTTAACCTTGCAAAAGAAAGTGCACAGTTACTTGGCTCTAGACTGAAGGAACACAGGCTTCTAGCTCCTGGAACACAGGCTTCTAGCTTCTGGAACGCAGGCTTCTAGCTCCTGGAACACAGGCTCCTAGCTCCTGGAACACAGGCTCCTAGCTCCTGGAAAGCAGGCTTCTAGCTCCTGGAACACAGGCTCCTAGCTCCTGAAACACAAGCTCCTAGCTCCTGGAACACAGGCTCCTAGCTCTTGGAACACAGGCTTCTAGCTCCTGGAACACAGGCTTCTAGCTCCTGGAACACAGGCTTCTAGCTCCTGGAACACAGGCTCCTAGGTCCTGGAACACAGGCTTCTAGCTCCTGGAACACAGGCTTCTAGCTCCTGGAACACAGGCTTCTAGCTTCTGGAACCCAGGCTTCTAGCTCCTGGAACACAGGCTTCTAGCTCCTGGAACACAGGCTTCTAGTGTCTGGAACCCAGGCTTCTAGCTCCTGGAACACAGGCTTCTATCTCCTGGAACACAGGCTTCTAGCTCCTGGAACACAGGCTTCTAGCTCCTGGAACACAGGCTTCTAGCTCCTGGAACACAGGCTTCTAGCTTCTGGAACACAGGCTTCTAGCTCCTGGAACACAGGCTTCTAGCTCCTGGAACACAGGCTTCTAGCTCCTGGAACACAGGCTTCTAGCTCCTGGAACACAGGCTTCTATCTCCTGGAACACAGGCTTCTAGCTCCTGGAACACAGACTTCTAGCTCCTGGAACACAGGCTCCTAGCTCCTGGAACACAGGCTTCTAGCTCCTGGAACACAGGCTTCTAGCTCCTGGAACACAGGCTTCTAGCTCCTGGAACACAGGCTTCTAGCTCCTGGAACACAGGCTTCTAGCTCCTGGAACACAGGCTTCTAGCTCCTGGAACACAGGCTCCTAGCTCCTGGAACACAGGCTTCTAGCTCCTGGAACACAGGCTTCTAGCTCCTGGAACACAGGCTTCTAGCTCCTGGAACACAGGCTTCTAGCTCCTGGAACACAGGCTCCTAGCTCCTGGAACACAGGCTTCTAGCTCCTAGAACACAGGCTTCTAGCTCCTGGAACACAGGCTTCTAGCTCCTGGAACACAGGCTTCTAGCTCCTGGAACACAGGCTTCTAGCTCCTGGAACACAGGCTTCTAGCTCCTGGAACACAGGCTCCTAGCTCCTGGAACACAGGCTTCTAGCTCCTGGAACACAGGCTCCTAGCTCCTGAAACACAGGCTCCTAGTTCCTGGAACACAGGCTCCTAGCTTCTGGAACACAAGCTTCTAGCTCCTGGAACACAGACTCCTAGTTCCTGGAACACAGGCTTCTAGCTCCTGGAACACAGGCTCCTAGCTCCTGAAACACAGGCTCCTAGCTCCTGGAACACAGGCTTCTAGCTCCTGGAACACAGGCTCCTAGCTCCTGAAACACAGGCTCCTAGTTCCTGGAACACAGGCTCCTAGCTCCTGGAACACAAGCTTCTAGCTCCTGGAACACAGACTCCTAGTTCCTGGAACACAGGCTTCTAGCTCCTGGAGCACAGACTCCTAGCTCCTGAAACACAGGCTCCTAGCTCCTGGAGCACAGGCTCCTAGCTCCTGGAACACAGGCTTCTAGCTCCTGGAACACAGGCTCCTAGTTCCTGGAACACAGGCTTCTAGCTCTTGGAACACAGGCTCTTAGGTCCTGGAACACAGGCTTCTAGCTCCAGGAGCACAAGCTCCTAGCTCCTGGAACACAGGCTCCTAGCTCCTGGAACACAGGCTTTTAGCTCCTCGAACACAGGCTCCTAGCTCCTGAAAAACAGGCTCCTAGCTCCTGGAACATAGGCTCCTAGTTCCTGGAACACAGGCTTCTAGCTCCTGGAACACAGGGTTATAGCTCCTGGAACACAAGCTCCTAGCTCCTGGACCACAGGTTCCTAGCTCCTGGAACAAAGGCTTCTAGCTCCTGGAACACAGGCTTTTAGCTCCTGATACACAGGCTCCTAACTCCTAGAACATAGGCTCCTAGCTTCTGGAACAAAGGCTCCTAGCTCCTGGAACACAGGGTCCTAGCTCCTGAAACACAGGCTCCTAGTTCCTGGAACAAAGGTTCCTAGCTCCTGGAACACAGGTTCCTAGCTCCTGGAACACAGGCTCCTAGCTCCTGGAACACAGGCTTCTAGCTCCTGGAACACAGGCTCCTAACTCCTAGAACACAGGCTCCTAGCTCCTGGAACACAGGCTCCTAGCTCCTGGAACACAGGCTTCTAGCTCCTGGAACACAGGCTCCTAGTTCCTGGAACACAGGTTCATAGCTCGTGGAACACAGGCTCCTAGCTCCTGGAACACAGGTTCCTAGCTCATGGAACAAAGGCTTCTAGCTCCTGGAACACAGGCTTTTAGCTCCTGGAACACAGGCTCCTAACTCCTAGAACACAGGCTCCTAGCTCCTGGAACACAGGTTCCTAGCTCCTGGAACACAGGCTCCTATCTCCTGGAACACAGCCTCCTAGCTCCTGGAACACAGGCTCCTAGCTCCTGGAACACAGGCTCCTAGTTCCTGGAACACAGGTTCATAGCTCCTGGAACACAGGCTCCTAGCCCCTGGAACACAGGTTCCTAGCTCATGGAACACAGGCTCCTAGCTCCTGGAACACAGGCTTCTAGCTCCTGGAACACAGGCTCCTAGTTCCTGGAACACAGGTTCATAGCTCGTGGAACACAGGCTCCTAGCTCCTGGAACACAGGTTCCTAGCTCATGGAACAAAGGCTTCTAGCTCCTGGAACACAGGCTTTTAGCTCCTGGAACACAGGCTCCTAACTCCTAGAACACAGGCTCCTAGCTCCTGGAACACAGGTTCCTAGCTCCTGGAACACAGGCTCCTATCTCCTGGAACACAGCCTCCTAGCTCCTGGAACACAGGCTCCTAGCTCCTGGAACACAGGCTCCTAGTTCCTGGAACACAGGTTCATAGCTCCTGGAACACAGGCTCCTAGCCCCTGGAACACAGGTTCCTAGCTCATGGAACACAGGGTCCTAGCTCCTGGAACACAAGGTCCTAGCTCCTGGAACACAGGGTCCTAGCTCCTGGAACACAGGCTCCTAGCTCCTGGAACACAGGCTCCTAGCTCCTCCAACACAGGTTCCTAACTCCTAGAACACAGGCTCCTAGCTCTTGGAACACAGGCTCCTAGCTTCTGGAACACAGGCTCCTAGCTCCTGGAACACAGGCTCCTTGCTCCTGGAACACAGGCTCCTAGCTCCTGTAACACTAGCTCCTAGCTCCTGGAACACAGGCTGCTAGCTCCTGGAACACAGGCTCCTAGCTCCTGGAACACAGGCTCCTAGCTCCTGGAACACAGGCTCCTAGCTTCTGGAACACAGGCTCCTATGTCCTGGAACACAGGCTCCTAGGTCCTGGAACACAGGCTTCTAGCTTCTGGAACACAGGCTTCTAGCTCCTGGAACACAGGCTCCTAGCTCTTGGAACACAAGCTCCTAGCTCCTGGAACACGGGCTCCTAGCTCCTGGAACTCATGCTCCTAGCTCCTGGAACACAGGCTTCTAGCTCCTGGAACACAGGCTCCAAGGTCCTGGAACACAGGCTTCTAGCTCCTGGAACACAGGCTCCTAAGTTTTGGAACACAGGCTCCTAGCTCCTGGAACACAGGCTTCTAGCTCCTGGAACACAGGCTTCTAGCTCCTGGAACACAAGCTCCTAGCTCCTGGAACACAGGCTTCTAGCTCCTGGAACACAGGCTCCTAGGTCCTGGAACACAGGCTCCTAGCTCGTGGAACACAGGCTCCTAGCTCCTGGACCACAGGCTCCTAGTTTCTGGAACACAGGCTCCTATGTCCTGGAACACAGGCTTCTAGATTCTGGAACATAGGCTCCTAGCTCCTGGAACACAGGCTCCTAGCTCCTGGAACACAAGCTCCTAGTTCCTGGAACACAGGCTCCTAGCTCCTGGAACACAAGCTCCTAGCTCCTGGAACACAGGCTCCTAGCTTCTGGAACACAAGCTCCTAGCTCCTGGAACACAGGCTTCTAGCTCCTGGAACACAGGCTCCTAGCTCCTGGAACACAGGCTCCTAGCTTCTGGAACACAAGCTCCTAGCTCCTGGAACACAGGCTCCTGGCTCCTGGAACACAAGCTCCTAGCTCCTGGAACACAAGCTCATAGCTCCTGGAACACAAGCTCCTTGCTCCTGGAACACAAGCTCCTAGCTCCTGGAACACAAGCTCCTAGCTCCTGGAACACAAGCTCCTAGCTCCTGGAACACAGGCTCCTAGCTCCTGGAACACAAGCTCCTAGCTCCTGGAACACAAGCTCCTAGCTCCTGGAACACAAGCTCCTAGCTCCTGGAACACAGGCTCCTAGCTCCTGGAACACAAGCTCCTAGCTCCTGGAACACAAACTCCTAGCTCCTGGAACACAAGCTCCTAGCTCCTGGAACACAGGCTCCTAGCTCTTGGAACACAAGCTCCTAGCTCCTGGAACACAAGCTCCTAGCTCCTGGAACACAAGCTCCTAGCTCCTGTACCACAAGCTCCTAGCTCCTGGAACACAAGCTCCTAGCTCCTGGAACACAGGCTCCTAGCTCCTGGAACACAAGCTCCTAGCTCCTGGAACACAAGCTCCTAGCTCCTGGAACACAAGCTCCTAGCTCCTGGAACACAAGCTCCTAGCTCCTGGAACACAAGCTCCTAGCTCCTGGAACACAGGCTCCTAGCTCCTGGAACACAAGCTTTTAGCTTTTGGAACATAGGCTCCTAGCTCCTGGAACACAAGCTTCTAGCTCCTGGAACACAAGCTCCTAGCTCCTGGAACACAAGCTCCTAGCTTTTGGAACATAGGCTCCTAGCTCCTGGAACACAAGCTTCTAGCTCCTGGAACACAAGCTTCTAGCTCCTGGAACACAAGTTCCTAGCTCCTGGAACACAAGCTCCTAGCTTTTGGAACATAGGCTCCTAGCTCCTGGAACACAAGCTCCTAGCTCCTGGAACACAAGCTTCTAGCTCCTGGAACACAAGCTCCTAGCTCCTGGAACACAAGCTCCTAGCTTTTGAAACATAGGCTCCTAGCTCCTGGAACACAAGCTTCTAGCTCCTGGAACACAAGCTTCTAGCTCCTGGAACACAAGCTCCTAGCTCCTGGAACACAAGCTCCTAGCTTTTGGAACATAGGCTCTTAGCTCCTGGAACACAAGCTTCTAGCTCCTGGAACACAAGCTTCTAGCTCCTGGAACACAAGTTCCTAGCTCCTGGAACACAAGCTTCTAGCTTTTGGAACATAGGCTCCTAGCTCCTGGAACACAAGCTCCTAGCTCCTGGAACACAAGCTTCTAGCTCCTGGAACACAAGCTCCTAGCTCCTGGAACACAAGCTCCTAGCTACTGGAACATAGGCTCCTAGCTCCTGGAACACAAGCTTCTAGCTCCTGGAACACAAGCTCCTAGCTCCTGGAACACAAGCTCCTAGCTTTTGGAACATAGGCTCCTAGCTCCTGGAACACAAGCTCCTAGCTCCTGGAACACAAGCTTGTAGCTCCTGGAACACAAGCTCCTAGCTCCTGGACAGGCTGGACATGTGGTCCAGTAACTGGCTTCTCGAATTCAATCCAGCCAAATGCAAAGTCATGAAGATTGGGGAGGGGCAAAGAAGACCGCAGACAGAGTATATGCTAGGTGGACAAAGACTACAGACCTCACTCAGGGAGAAAGACCTTGGGGTGACCATAACACCGAGCACATCACCGGAGGCACACATCAACCAAATAACCGCTGCAGCATACGGGCGCCTGGCAAACCTGAGAATAGCGTTCCGATACCTTAATAAGGAATCGTTCAAGACACTGTACACTGTGTATGTTAGGCCCATACTGGAGTATGCAGTACCAGTCTGGAACCCACACCTGGTCAAGCACGTCAACAAGTTAGAGAAAGTACAAAGGTTTGCAACAAGGCTAGTCCCAGAGCTCAGGGGAATGTCGTACGAGGAAAGGTTAAGGGAAATCGGACTGACGACACTGGAGGACAGAAGGGTCAGGGGAGACATGATAACGACATACAAGATACTGCGGGGAATAGACAAGGTGGACAGAGATAGGATGTTCCAGAGAGGGGACACAGGGACAAGGGGTCACAACTGGAAGCTGAAGACTCAGACGAGTCACAGGGACGTTAGGAAGTATTTCTTCAGTCATAGAGTTGTCAGCAAGTGGAATAGCCTAGCAAGTGAAGTAGTTGTGTGTGTGTGTGTGTGTGTGTGTGTGTGTGTGTGTGTGTGTGTGTGTGTGTGTGTGTGTGTGTGTGTGTGTGTGTGTGTGTGTGTGTGTGTGTGTGTGTGTGTGTGTGTGTGTGTGTGTGTGTGTGTGTGTGTGTGTGTGTGTGTGTGTGTGTGTGTGTGTGTGTGTGTGTGTGTGTGTGTGTGTGTGTGTGTGTGTGTGTGTGTGTGTGTGTGTGTGTGTGTGTGTGTGTGTGTGTGTGTGTGTGTGTGTGTGTGTGTGTGTGTGTGTGTGTGTGTGTGTGTGTGTGTCTGTGTGTCTGTGTGTGTGTGTGTGTGTGTGTGTGTGTGTGTGTGTGTGTGTGTGTGTGTGTACTCACCTAATTGTGGTTGCAGGGGTCGAGACTCAGCTCCTGGTCCCGCCTCTTCACTGATCGCTACTAGGTCCTCTCTCTCTCTGCTTCCTGAGCTTTGTCATACCTCGTCTTAAAGCTATATATGGTTCCTGCCTCCACTACATCACTTGCTAGGCTATTCCACTTCCTGACGACTCTGTGACTGAAGAAATACTTCCTAACATCCCTGTGACTCGTCTGAGTCTTCAGCTTCCAATTGTGACCCCTTGTTTCTGTGTCCCATCTCTGGAACATCCTGTCCCTGTCCACCTTGTCTATTCCACGCATTATTTTGTATGTTGTTATCATGTCTTCCCTGACCCTCCTGTCCTCCAGTGTCGTCAGTCCAATCTCCCTCAACCTTTCTTCGTAGGACATTCCCCTGAGCTCCGGAACTAGGCTTGTTGCAAACGTTTGTACTTTCTCTAATTTCTTGACGTGCTTGACCAGGTGTCGGTTCAAAACTGGTGCTGCATACTCCAGTATGGGCCTGACGTACACAGTGTACAGTGTCTTGAACGATTCCTTACTAAGGTATCGGAACGCTATTCTCAGGTTTGCCAGGCGCCCATATGCTGCAGCAGTTATCTGGTTGATGTGTGCCTCCGGAGACGTGCTCGGTGTTATGGTCACCCCAAGATCTTTCTCCTTGAGTGAGGTTTGCAGCCTTTGTCCACCTAGCCTATACTCTGTCTGCGGTCTTCTTTGCCCTTCCCCAATCTTCATGACTTTGCATTTGGCAGGGTTGAATTCGAGAAGCCAGTTGCTGGACCACGTGTCCAGCCTGTCCAGGTCTCTTTGTAGTCCTGCCTGATCCTCATCCGATTTAATCCTTCTCATTAGCTTCACATCATCTGCGAACAGGGACACTTCAGAGTCTATCCCTTCCATCATGTCATTCACATATATCAAAAATAGCACTGGTCCTAGGACTGACCCCTGTGGGACCCCGCTCGTCACAGGCGCCCACTGTGATACCTCATCACGTACCATGACTCGTTGTTGCCTCCCTGTCAGGTATTCTCTGATCCATTGCAGTGCCCTTCCTGTTATACGTGCCTGATCCTCCAGCTTCTGCACTAATCTCTTGTGAGGAACTGTGTCGAAGGCCTTCCTGCAGTCCAGGAAAATGCAATCAACCCACCCCTCTCTCTCGTGTCTTACTTCTGTTACCTTGTCATAAAACTCCAGAAGGTTTGTGACACAGGATTTGCCTTCCATGAATCCGTGCTGGTTGTTGTTTATAATCTTGTTTCGTTCCAGGTGCTCCACCACTCTCCTCCTGATAATCTTCTCCATGACTTTGCATACTATACACGTCAGAGACACTGGTCTGTAGTTTAGTGCCTCGTTTCTGTCTCCTTTCTTAAAAATGGGGACTACATTTGCCGTCTTCCATACCTCAGGTAGTTGCCCAGTTTCAAGGGATGTATTGAAGATTGTGGTTAGTGGCACGCACAGCATCTCTGCTCCTTCTCTAAGGACCCACGGGGAGATGTTGTCCGGACCCCTCGCCTTTGAGGTATCGAGGTCACTTAGCAGCTTCTGCACCTCCTCCTCCGTTGTTTGTATGTCATCCAGCACCTGTTGGTATATTCCCTGTTGGTGTTCCCCTCTGTGCTGTCTTCTCAGAGCCATTCCTGTCTCTACTGTAAATACTTCCTTAAATCTCATGTTGAGCTCCTCGTATACCTCGTGATTGTTTCTTGTGAGTTCCCCACCTTCTTTCCTCAGCCTGATCACCTGGTCTTTGTCTTCCTCCTGATGTGGCTGTACAGCAGTTTCGGGTCAGACTTGTATCTCGATGCTATGTTATTTTCATACTGTCTCTTGGCCTCCCTCCTTACCTGTGCATACTCGTTCCTGGCTCTTCGACTAATCTCCTTATTTTCCTGTGTTCTTCGCCTTCTGTACTTTTTCCATTCTCTATTGCACTTGGTTTTTGCCTCCTTACACCGTCGGGTAAACCAGGGCTCATTCTGATCTTCCCATTATTTCTGTTGCTCTTGGGAACAAACTTTTCCTCTGCCTCCTTGCATTTTGTTATGTTTTCCATCATTTCATTTACCGACTTTCCTACCAGTTCTCTGTCCCACTGAACGTCTTGCAGGAAGTTCCTCAAACCTATGTAGTCCCCCCATTTATAGTCTGGCTTTTCCCATTCAACTCCTGTTACCCTCTCCACTTGTAACTCTACTATGTATTCAAAGCACAGAACCACGTGGTCACTAGCTCCTAGGGGCCTCTCATATGTGATGTCCTCAATGTCTGAACTGCTCAGGGTGAACACAAGGTCCAGTCTTGCTGGTTCATCCTCCCCTCTCTCTCTGGTAGTATCCTTAACATGCTGATGCATGAGGTTTTCCAGTACCACATCCATCAACTTGGCTCTCCATGTTTCGGGACCCCAGTGTGGCTTCAGGTTTTCCCAATCGATCTCCCTGTGATTGAAATCGCCCATGACCTGTAACTTTGCTCTGCTTGAGTGAGCTCTTCTTGCCACCTCAGCCAGTGTGTCCACCATTGCTCTGTTACTCTCTTCATATTCCTCTCTTGGCCTCCTGCAGTTCTGTGGTGGATTATACATCACTGCAATGACTACCTTGTGCTCCCCAGACTGAAGTGTACCTACTATGTATTCTCTTTCTCCAATCTCGTCCATGCCTCCCATTTCCTCAAATTTCCATCAGTGCTTTACAAGCAGTGCAACCCCTCCTCACCCTCTGTTCCTTCTGTCTTTCCTCAGGATCTTATACCCTGGTGGGAAGATTGCATCTGTTATTGCCTCAGTGAGTTTCGTTTCTGTGACTGCTATGATGTCTGGGGACTTCTCGTTGATTGTTCCATGACACTCCTCATATTTGTTCATTATTCCATCAGCATTTGTGTACCAAACCTTCAACGTCTGCTCCAAAACTGTGATTCTGGGAGGATATTGGAGTTGGGAGAGCAGGAGCCCTGGTGAGGGCCTATGGGGGGGTTGTGGTGGGGGCAGAGTTCCCATAGAGGGTTGCTGTAGTGTTGGGGTTCATGGTGTGGGAGGTGGGGACAGGGGGATTGGTGTGTGATTGTTGGCTTAGATTGTTCAGTTGCCTTGGGGCTGTCGTGGTTGGAGTCCTTCTGCAGGTGTTTCTGGGGGAGTTGTTTGCCCTTCCACCTGTGTCTGGGTTATTCTGCTTTTCTTTGTAACTTCCTCCCATTCCTCCTTTCGTTTTTGCACTCTCTCTTTCAGTATCCTCCTTTCCTCTTGCATTCCGTCTCGGTCGAGGTACACACTCTGGAATTCCAGTTTGTCTCTCAGCCATGCTTTCTCCTGCAGGATCATGGTTCGAGTTGATTCTGCCTTGAAAATTACTTTGAGAGGCTGCTTCCTTCTCCTTGCGAACCACCCAATTCTCCAAAAATTTGCCACCTGGGTCATGTCGCCCTCGCCTATTGCCTTCATGATACCATCAATCGCTTTTATCTCCTCCTGTTTTCTTTCCACGTAGGTTTCCCCGTCGGCTTCCTGGAGCCCATAGACAAAAACTGATCTCTCCCTTTCTTCCTCCCACTGTGTCTCCCATTGCATCCTCTGAGGTGTTTTAGTTCCTTCCCTTGGAGTGTTCCTTCCTTCAATCCCTTCCCTAGCTGAGGCCCCATTGCTCATTGGTCTGTCTTTCCTGCTCAGCTGTTCCTGGCCCCTGCAGGAGTCTGGTAGAGTCCCTGCATATATCCTAGCTCCTTCAATGTCTCCTGCCCTCTCATTTGTTCCTAGTGTGCTCCTTGTCATTGCCTTGGCCCTGTGTGAGTCTGACCGTACCTTTGCATACAGTATAGCTTCCTTGCTCCCTCCAGTCCCCTTGTCTGATTGTGATGTAGAAGTTTCTGATGTTATGTCTGCACTGTTATTTCTTTTTTAAGGCTGTTTCGGATTGCTCAGTTCCACATCTAAGCGTTGTATCTTGGCTTCTGCTACTATGGCATGTTGTTCCTACCTTCTCTCTGCAGCTACCATTCCTCTTTCCTGCTTCCGAGCTCTTCTAGCTTCCTTCCCCAGTCTTCCTCCCTTTTTTAGCTCTGCTTCCAAATCATCCTTCCCAGCTCTCGGCCTTATTTTTGGCCCCATTGTACCACAGAACGAAGTTTCTGTGAGGATGGGTGTCGCAGGTATGGGTAGGGGAAAGGAGGTAGGGCAGGGGGAAGAAGGATATGGGATGGGAGGGGAGGAGCATCAAGGAGAGTTTTAGGGTTTACAAGAAGGTATAGGCAGGGAGGAGAAAGGGAGTTTGGGAGAGGCTACAGAGAGAGGGGGGGAAGGGACTGGGGAGAAAGAAGGTGGATGGAAGAGAGAGAGGGACGATGGATGGAAGGTGAGGATGAGAGACAAAGCTCACTCTATGGAGGTGTTGTGTGTGTGTATATGTGTGTTCGTGTGTGTGGAGGAGTTATGAGGGGGTAGAGATAGTTAGATGGGGGGACAAAGTGATGGAGTGTGGGACAGGATGTCTAGTGGGTGAGAAGGTTGGGAGGTGAATGGTTGTGAGGTCGGAATGCTGTTCTCAGGTTTGCCAGGCGCCCATATGCTGCAGCAGTTATCTGATTGATGTGTGCTTCCGGAGACATGTGTGTGTGTGTATGTGTGTATGTATGTGTGTGTGTGTATGTGTGTGTGCATGTATGTGTGTGTGTGTGTGTGTATGTGTGTGTGTGTGCCCAGAGATAATGCTCCTCACTTCTAAGTATCCATACTACTTATAAAATACCAATAGTAATTCTAACGCTTATCCGTACTACTAATAAAATACCAATAGCAATACTAGTAATTCTAAAACTTACCAATAGTAATTCTAACACTTATCTATAATACTTATAAAATCCATACTACTAATAAAATACTAATAGTAATACTAGTAATTCTAAAACTTAGCCTCTCTCAACTTCCACTTGTGCTAGTGTGTGTGTGTGTGTGTGTGTGTGTGTGTGTGTGTGTGTGTGTGTGTGTGTGTGTGTGTGTGTGTGTGTGTGTGTGTGTGTGTGTGACGGTTACCCCTCCCTCTCCTCACGCACTCATCAAACGTATCTCCACCTTATCTAAGCTGTTTCTCCTATAACTCTGGTAATAGACTGCAGGAGTGACCAGTAGCTAACAGTGTGCAGAGACCAGAATCTGACAACATGCAACCACAATAAGTGAGAATGACTTGCGGTGTGGCAGCGGGGCGATGACAAGTTGCAAATTGCTGATCTGTTGTCGTACATGTTAGCCCTGTAACACTATTTTGAAAATCCTTCACCCGTGATAATTATAACCATTTATGCTCATACATTCTGCGTTCCTCAAGTGTTTTCACTTTTCACTTCTGGTAGAATACACATTCGGTAAGCTACACTTTTTATTTATAATGGCACACAACCTGTTATGACGTCATCACTGCAAGAAGGCCTACTCCTGCCATCTTCCCTAGTTATATATTTTTTCTTTTCTCACTTTACTTATTAACTTTTTCACTCTCACTGTATGCTGCCCCACATTTCACTTGTTAACCAACCTCTCATAATTCTTGAACACCCACTTTCACACTCGCTTTGATCTTTGTATATTTGTAACTGTGTGGCAACAGGTGCCTACTAGGTCCCTAACGAGTTGACACTTTGAAGTTGAATGATTTCAGGCTTCCTCTCGTGTGTGTGTGTGTGTGTGTGTGTGTGTGTGTGTGTGTGTGTACTCACCTAGTTGTACTCACCTAGTTGAGGTTGCGGGGGTCGAGTCCGAACTCCTGGCCCCGCCTCTTCACTGATCGCTACTAGGTCACTCTCCCTGAGCCGTGAGCTTTATCATACCTCTGCTTAAAGCTATGTATGGATCCTGCCTCCACTACATCGCTTCCCAAACTATTCCACTTACTGACTACTCTGTGGCTGAAGAAATACTTCCTAACATCCCTGTGATTCATCTGTGTCTTCAGCTTCCAACTGTGTCCCCGTGTTGCTGTGTCCAGTCTCTGGAACATCCTGTCTTTGTCCACCTTGTCAATTCCTCTCAGTATTTTGTATGTCGTTATCATGTCCCCCCTATCTCTCCTGTCCTCCAGTGTCGTCAGGTTGATTTCCCTTAACCTCTCCTCGTAGGACATACCTCTTAGCTCTGGGACTAGTCTTGTTGCAAACCTTTGCACTTTCTCTAGTTTCTTCACGTGCTTGGCTAGGTGTGGGTTCCAAACTGGTGCCGCATACTCCAATATGGGCCTAACGTACACGGTGTACAGGGTCCTGAATGATTCCTTATTAAGATGTCGGAATGCTGTTCTGAGGTTTGCTAGGCGCCCATATGCTGCAGCAGTTATTTGGTTGATGTGCGCTTCAGGAGATGTGCCTGGTGTTATACTCACCCCAAGATCTTTTTCCTTGAGTGATGTTTGTGTGTGTGTGTGTGTGTGTGTGTGTGTGTGTGTGTGTGTGTGTGTGTGTGTGTGTGTGTGTGTGTGTGTGTGTGTGTGTTTGATACCTGTTTGTGGTGATGTGTTAGTGATTGCCTGTTGTTGTTCTCCTGTTTGAGTTACCTGTTTGTTCTCCCCTGATTCTACTCCTCCATATGCTATCTTGGCCTCTCTTCGTCTGCTGATTTACCGTCACCTTCCTCCCGATATGGCTCTGGAAGAGCCGAAGTTGAGACTTACTCTAAATGCTGTTTTTTTTTCCCTCTCTCCGAAATGTGCCAACCTTACCCTCTGGGTAAGGTTATACCCCCTCCTCTGGTTATGTGCCGGTCTGCGCACGCAAACACATTTCCCCTCTCTTTTGAGCGCCATGTTTGTTTTGCTGTATCCGCTGTTATCTCTCTCTCTCTCTACGACGTCTTCTGCGCGCCATGTTTATGTTTTGCTGTATCCGCTGTTATCTCTCTCTCTCTACGACGTCTTCTGCGCGCCATGTTTATGTTTTGCTGTATCCGCTGTTATCTCTCTCTCTCTACGACGTCTGGCATCAGTAAATCGTAATAGCTCAAATTTCAATCAAAAGTTCCAGCGATTTTTTTTACGAATTTTTCTAACACGAAATTTTATCAAAGAAAGAAAAAATCCAATTATTAGTTCAGAGTTGAAAACTGAAATTGAAAGAAATTGAAGAATAAAGTGGACTTAGATCCTTCCAGCTGGTCTATAATTGAAGTGGACTTAGATCCTTCCAGCTGGTCTATAACTGAAGTGGATTTAGATCCTTCCAGCTGGTCTATAATTGAAGTGGACTTAGATCCTTCCAGCTGGTCTATAACTGAAGTGGACTTAGATCCTTCCAGCTGGTCTATAACTGAAGTGGATTTAGATCCTTCCAGCTGGTCTATAATTGAAGTGGACTTAGATCCTTCCAGCTGGTCTATAATTGAAGTGGACATAGATCCTTCCAGCTGGTCTATAATTGAAGTGGACTTAGATCCTTCCAGCTGGTCTATAACTGAAGTGGACTTAGAACCTTCCAGCTGGTCTATAACTGAAGTGGACATAGATCCTTCCAGCTGGTCTATAACTGAAGTGGACTTAGATCCTTCCAGCTGGTCTATAACTGAAGTGGACTTAGATCCTTCCAGCTGGTCTATAACTGAAGTGGATTTAGATCCTTCCAGCTGGTCTATAATTGAAGTGGACATAGATCCTTCCAGCTGGTCTATAATTGAAGTGGACATAGATCCTTCCAGCTGGTCTATAATTGAAGTGGACTTAGATCCTTCCAGCTGGTCTATAACTGAAGTGGACTTAGAACCTTCCAGCTGGTCTATAACTGAAGTGGACTTAGAACCTTCCAGTGGGATTATAATAGTAGTGGACTGAGAACTAACATTCGTCACAAGCCACTGACATCCGTCACAAGCCACTGACATCCGTCACAAGCTACTAACATCCGTCACAAGCCACTGACATCCATCACAAGCCACTAACATCCGTCAGAAGCCACTGACATCCGTCAGAAGCCACTAACATCCGTAACAAGCCACTGACATCCGCAGCAGGCCTACTGGCGCATGCGAGACAGGTCCAATTCTCCCACCGGCTTAAGCCAATGCCTTAACCTAGTCAGGTCAGGTCACATTCACTTAAGGAAGGAGCACGGCATCTGACCTAGTAGCACAAGCTAGTCAGGTCCAACTCACACCCACCCACACCCACTCATGTATTTATCTAACCTATTTTTAAAACTACACAACGTCTTAGCTTCTATGACGGTACTCGGGAGTTTGTTCCACTCATCCACAACTCTATTACCAAACCAGTGCTTTCCTATATCCTTCCTGAATCTGAATTTTTCCAGCTTAAAACCATTGCTGCGAGTCCTGTCTATGCTAGATATTTTTAGCACGCTATTTACATCCCCTTTATTAATTCCTGTTTTCCATTTATACACCTCAATCATATCCCCCCTAATTCTACGCCTTTCTAGAGAGTGCAGATTCAGGGCCCTCAGTCTATCCTCATAGGGAAGATTTCTGATACATGGGATCAACTTTGTCATCCTCCTTTGTACGTTTTCCAGTGCATTTATATCCATTCTGTAATACGGTGACCAGAACTGTGCAGCATAATCTAAATGAGGCCTAACCAAAGATATATAGAGTTGAAGAACAACCTGAGGACTTCTATTATTTATACTTCTTGATATGAAGCCAAGGATTCTGTTAGCTTTATTGCGAACACTTATGCACTGTTGTCTTGGTTTCAGATTACTGCTAACCAGAACTCCTAAATCCTTTTCGCAATCAGTAATATTAAGATCTACATTATTTAGTTTATATGTGGCATGGTTATTTTCCTGTCCAACATTTAGAACTTTGCATTTGTCTATATTAAACTGCATCTGCCACTTCTCCGACCACTGCATCAGTCTATTCAAATCATCCTGGAGTGCTCTAATGTCCTCATTAGAATGAATTGGACGGCCTATTTTGGTGTCATCAGCAAATTTGCTTATGTCGCTATTTATTCCCTCATCTATGTCGTTTATGTAAATTGTGAACAACAAGGGGCCCAACACTGACCCCTGTGGAACACCGCTTGTGACGTGCCCCCATTCTGATTTCTCCCCATTTATGCAAACTCTCTGCTGCCTATTTGTCAACCATGCCTCTACCCAGGAAAAAATTTCTCCTCCTATTCCGTGTGCCTTAAGTTTCCTCAATAGCCTCTGATGTGGAACTCTATCGAAAGCCTTACTGAAGTCCATATACACAATATCATATTCAATACCATGATCTACCTCCTCAAATACCTTAGTGAAAAAAGTTAGTAAATTCGTAAGACAGGAACGCCCCTTTGTAAAACCATGCTGAGATTCATTAATCAATTTATGCCTTTCAAGATGGCTACGAATTGCCTCGGCAATTATTGATTCCATAAATTTTCCCACTATGGAGGTAAGGCTTATTGGTCTATAGTTCGAAGCTAAGGACCTGTCACCTGCCTTGTAAATAGGTATTACATTTGCCATTTTCCACTTGTCTGGCACTATGCCAGTTTGTAGTGATATATTGAAAAGATTAGCCAAAGGTATGCTAAGTTCCTCTTTACATTCCTTTAAAACCCTTGCAAACAATTCTTTAGGGCCTGGGGATTTGTTAGGTTTTAATTTCTCTATTTGTCTGAGGATTATGTCACTAGTTACCCTAATCGTGCATAGTTTATTATCGCCCTGTTCTACATAATTTATTATTTCTAGAATTTCGCTAGTTTCTTCCTGAGTAAAAACTGAGAAGTAAGTGTTGAAAATTTCACACATATCCTTATCACTGTCAGTGATCTGACCTGAGTTACTCTTAAGTGGGCCTATCTTGTCCCTAATCTTACTTCTGTATACCTGAAAGAACCCTTTTGGGTTAGTCTTCGAATCCCTTGCGACTTTAGCCTCATAATCCCTTTTTGCTTTTCTTATTCCTTTTTTTTTTATTTCTCTCTTTAATTGAATATATTGATTTCTTAACTGCCCATCCCCTCTTTTGATACGCCTATATATGCCTCTCTTTTGACCAATGAGATGTTTTAATCTATTGTTTATCCATTTGGGATCATTTTTGTTAGATCTAATTCCCCAACTATGAACAAAAGTTGTCTGGGCAGCTAGGACTATGCTCTGAAAAAAAGTCATATTGGCAACCAACAGCACCTACCTGACCCATAGTTAGGTCATCCCAATTTAGCCCACCCAGGTAATTTCTCAGTCTCATGAAATCGGCCAAGCAGAAATCTGGGACAGAGACTTGATTGCAATTATCTGGGTAATTCCATGATATATTGAAACTAAGTGATTTGTGATTGCTTTCCCCAAGCTCATCATTAACCTCAAGATTATTAATTAGTGATTCTTTGTTGGCAAGAACCAAGTCAAGCAGATTGTTTCCTCTAGTTGGTTCTGTCACAAGCTGTTTTAAAAAGCAGTCTTGAACCGTATCAAGAAAGTCACTAGACTCAAGATTTCCTGTCACATTGTTCCAGTCAATTTGTCTAAAGTTAAAATCTCCCATTAACATAACATTTTCATATCTAGACGGCTTATGAATTTCATCCCATAGGAAGCCTGTGAAGTGTGTGTGTGTGTGTATGTATGTGTGTGTGTGTGTGTGTGTGTGTGTGTGTGTGTGTGTGTGTGTGTGTGTGTGTGTGTGTGTGTGTGTGTGTGTGTGTGTGTGTGTGTGTGTGTGTGTGTGTGTGTGTGTGTGTGTGTGTGTGTGTACTCACCTATTTGTACTCACCTATTTGTGGTTGCAGGGATCAAGTCATAGCTCCTGGCCCCACCTCTTCACTGATTGCTACTAGGTCCTCTTTCCCTGCTCCATGAGCTTGATCAAACCTCGTCTTAAAACTACATATGGTTCCCGCCTCCACTAGTGCACTTTCTAGGCTATTCCACTGCCTGACAACTTAAGAAATACTTCCTAAAATCCCTTTAACTCATCTGAGTCTTCAACTTCCAATTGTGACCCCTTGTTTCTGTCTGTTCCTCTAACTTTTGACCCAGTCTCTCTTGCAGTACTGTGTTAAAAACCTTTTCCTCTGTTTTATGCTTCATATATGTTACCTGGTAGGTATGTGAGACAAGATATACCGTCATATGTGGCGTACTGGTTGTTGTTCATGGACCTGCTTCTTTCCAGGTGCTCCACCACTCTTCTCCCGATAGTCTCTTCTATAGCCTTCCATACTATGCATGTTAGTGACACTGACCTGTAGTTTAACGTTACCTGTCTGTCCCCTCTCTTAAATATTGGGACTACATTTGATCTGTAGGCTACAGAAGGTCTTTCTCTCTCTCAAGTATTTCTGGTCACAACTTCTACAAGAAATGATAGTGATGCATGTGGTAGGGGCAACATCTATGTTGTTCAACCTTGCACTCATCTACGCCAAGCGCAATGTAAGTGTTGCGACTATCACATACACCACCATCGAAGATTTGACCAGACATACAAAAAGACACGTGGCCAGGCCACAACAACGCAGGTATCTTTATCATTCTCAGTGGCAGCTGTGACCAGGAATATGTGGGAGAGACTTCTCGTATCCTACACACCAGGTTGGGAGTACACGAACATGCCTGCAGGACTTTTAGCATGAACTAAGCTCTGTGTAATACATAGGGACCAGATATTCTGTAAGGACGCCCAGTTGATCTTAAAGGGACAAACCACGACGCAGATAGCTGGAAGCTGTGCTAATCTGAACACGGAATACAATCAGACAGAATCTAGGATCTTTCAGTTTAGCCAAACCTGTATCCCAACTGATCCAACATGCGCAAGTCATCAGGAGGAGCAGTAGGCCTCCATGCAGTGATTCCTTCTCACCATTTACCATACACAGTGATCTCACTGACCTCACCACTCACCTGATTACACTTATATAAACTGGCGTCTTGTACATTTTCCTTTGGGGAGCCACTACCGGGTCACTGTATGGAGCAGACCCGGACCAGGATATCCTAGGGAAACGTACCTGTATCTGTATCCCTGTGTACTGACTGAAGAAACCTGCTACACAGGCGACACATCCTAAAAAGATTACGCTCTGCAAATGTCTTTTCTTCGAGTTTGCTCCATTGAAACCCCAGAGTGAAGACTCCATAAAGATCATTCGCGAGGAAGATTAAAAATGATTTTTGTAAACTATCGAAAGAAAACGGGACACCACCAGCACACGTAACTTATGTCTTGTAAACATGCACACACACATACAGTCTAGGGGGCCAGAGACTACAAACCTCACTCAAGGAAAAAGATCTTGGGGTGAGTATAACACTAGGCACATCTCCTGAAGCGCACATCAACCAAATAACTGCTGCAGCATATGGGCGCCTAGCAAACCTTAGAACAGCATTCCGACATCTTAATAAGGAATCATTCAGGACCCTGTACACCGTGTATGTTAGGCCCATATTGGAGTATGCGGCACCAGTTTGGAACCCACACCTAGCCAAGCACGTAAAGAAACTAGAGAAAGTGCAAAGGTTTGCAACAAGACTAGTCCCAGAGCTAAGAGGTATGTCCTACGAGGAGAGGTTAAGGGAAATCAACCTGACGACACTGGAGGACAGGAGAGATAGGGGGGACATGATAACGACATACAAAATACTAAGAGGAATTGACAAGGTGGACAAAGACAGGATGTTCCAGAGATTGGACACAGTAACAAGGGGACACAGTTGGAAGTTGAAGACACAGATGAATCACAGGGATGTTAGGAAGTATTTCTTCAGCCACAGAGTAGTCAGTAAGTGGAATAGTTTGGGAAGCGATGTAGTGGAGGCAGGATCCATACATAGCTTTAAGCAGAGGTATGATAAAGCTCACGGCTCAGGGAGAGTGACCTAGTAGCGATCAGTGAAGAGGCGGGGCCAGGAGCTCGGACTCGACCCCCGCAACCTCAACTAGGTGAGCACACACACACACACACACACACACACACACACACACACACACACACACACACACACACACACACACACACACACACACACACACACACACACACACACACACACACACACACACACACACACACACACACACACACACATAAGAACATAAGAACATAAGAAAGGAGGAACACTGCAGCAGGCCTGTTGGCCCATACTAGGCAGGTCCTTTACAATTCATCCCACTAACAAACATTTGACCAACCCAATTTTCAATGCTACCCAAGAAATAAGCTCTGATGTGCAAGTCCCACTCAAATCCAACCCCTCCCACTCATGTACTTATCCAACCTAAATTTGAAACTACCCAAAGTCCTAGCCTCAATAACCCAACTAGGTAGACTGTTCCACTCATCAACTACCCTATTTCCAAACCAATACTTTCCTATGTCCTTTCTAAATCTAAACTTATCTAATTTAAATCCATTACTGCGGGTTCTCTCTTGGAGAGATATCCTCAAGACCTTGTTAATATCCCCTTTATTAATACCTATCTTCCACTTATACACTTCGATCAGGTCTCCCCTCATTCTTCGTCTAACAAGTGAATGTAACTTAAGAGTCTTCAATCTTTCTTCATAAGGAAGATTTCTAATGCTATGTATTAATTTAGTCATCCTACGCTGAATGTTTTCTAACGAATTTATGTCCATTCTGTAATATGGAGACCAGAATTGAGCTGCATAATCTAGGTGAGGCCTTACTAATGATGTATAAAGCTGCAGTATGACCTCTGGACTTCTGTTGCTTACACTTCTTGATATAAATCCCAGTAATCTATTTGCCTTATTACGTACGCTTAGGCATTGCTGTCTTGGTTTAAGGTTGCTGCTTACCATAACCCCCAAGTCCTTTTCGCAATCTGTATGGCTAAGTTCTACATTATTTAACTTATAAGTGCTAGGGTTATAGACACTCCCGAGCTTCAGAACCTTGCATTTATCCACATTGAACTGCATCTGCCACTTTTCTGACCAAGAGTAGAGTTTGTCTAAATCCTCCTGAAGTTCCCTAACATCTACGTTTGAATCAATTATCCTACCTATCTTCGTGTCATCGGCGAATTTGCTCATATCACTAGCAATTCCTTCATCAAGATCATTGATATATATTATAAACAACAACGGGCCCAAGACTGATCCCTGTGGAACGCCACTTGTTACTGATCCCCACTCGGATTTAACCCCATTTATGGACACTCTCTGCTTCCTGTCTGTGAGCCATGACTCGATCCACGAGAGCACCCTCCCCCCAATGCCATGAGCTGCTACTTTCTTCAACAGTCTTTGGTGCGGAACTCTATCAAATGCCTTACTAAAATCTAAGTAAACAATATCAAATTCTTTATCGTGGTCAACAGCCTCAAAAGCTTTACTGAAGAAAGTTAATAAATTAGTTAGACAAGACCGGCCTCTTGTGAATCCATGCTGAGTATCATTAATCAAGCTATGCTTATCGAGATGGCTTCTTATAATCTCAGCTATAATTGACTCTAGCAACTTGCCTACAATTGAGGTCAGGCTTATTGGGCGGTAATTTGACGGTAACGACTTGTCCCCTGTTTTAAAAATAGGAATTACATTAGCCATCTTCCACATATCAGACACTACACCTGTTTGAAGAGATAAATTAAAAATATTAGTTAATGGTTCACAGACTTCCATTTTGCATTCCTTAAGAACCCTTGAAAAAACCTCATCAGGACCCGGTGACTTATTTTGCTTCAGTCGGTCTATCTGCTTCACAACCATTTCACTAGTGACTGTGATGTTACATAATTTATCTTCTTCTGATCCACTATAAAAATTAATTACCGGAATATTATTAGTGTCTTCCTGTGTAAAAACCGAGAGAAAATAATTATTTAAAATCGAGCACATTTCATTCTCTTTGTCAGTAAGATGCCCATAGTTATTTTTAAGGGGACCTATCTTATCTCTGACTTTTGTTCTATATACCTGGAAAAAACTTTTTGGATTAGTTTTAGAATCCCTAGCAACTTTAATTTCATAGTCCCTTTTAGCTTTTCTTATCCCCTTTTTAATGTCCCTCTTAATGTCAATATACTGATTCATAAGATGACCCTCGCCTCTTTTGATACGCCTATAAATTCCTTTCTTATGCCCTAGTAGATATTTCAGCCTATTATTCATCCATTTAGGGTCATTTCTATTTGATCTAATTTCCTTATAAGGGATAAACGTTCTTTGAGCAGCATGTATTGTGTTCAGAAAACTGTCATATTGATAGCTCTCTTCGTTACCCCAGTCAACAGATGATAAGTGTTCTCTAAGCCCATCGTAATCTGCTAAGCGAAAATCTGGGACTGTTACTGAGTTATCCCTACTATCATACTTCCATTCAATTCTAAATGTAATTGATTTGTGGTCGCTAGCACCCAGTTCCTCTGAAACTTCTAAATTATTAACAAGGGATTCATTGTTTGCCAGAACTAAGTCAAGCAGGTTATTTCCCCTTGTAGGTTCTGTCACAAACTGCTTCAAAAAACAATCCTGAACTACTTCTAAGAAATCGTATGATTCTAAATTCCCAGTCAAGAAATTCCAATCAATATGACTAAAGTTAAAGTCTCCTAGAATTACTACATTATCGTGCCTTGTGGCCCTAACAATTTCCTCCCATAGTAGTCTCCCTTGGTCCCTATCTAAATTTGGGGGACGGTATATCACACCTAAAATTAATTTTTCATGCCCCTCTGAAAATTCTATCCAAACAGACTCTGTATGTGTTACTTCAGACTTAATACCCGTTTTTATGCAACAGTTCAAGCGATCTCGGACATACAATGCCACCCCACCCCCCTTCCCGATACTTCTATCTACTTGGAACAATTTAAAACCCTGAATGTGACATTCTGCAGGCATGTCCCGACTTTTTGAATTAAACCACGTCTCAGTAATGGCAAATACATCTATGTTACCTGCACTAGCAACTAGTCTCAACTCGCCCATCTTATTCCTAGCACTGCGACTATTTGTGTAATAAACTTTTAATGACCCTCCTCTCTCTTTACCCTTCCTGCTTTTTTCTATTATTCCACTAAACCTATTACTGTCCTTGTCAATTAGTGCCACTGGCTTTCCAATATCCACCTCATTTTGCCTATTACTAGTTCTCCTAGTACTCATATTACTACCCTGCGACTTCACAGTTTTCCTGCAAAAACCCATACCTCTAACTAATCCTAGTTTAAAGTCCTAACAACCCCCTCAACTGAGTTAGCAAGAAAACCCACACCTGCCCTGGATAAGTGAACCCCATCCCTGGCATACATGTCATTTCGGCCATAGAAGTTGTCCCAGTTGTCAATGAATGGTACTGCATTATCCTTACAGTGTTTATCCAGCCAACAATTAATACCAATTGCTCTGGACAACCATTCATTACCAACACCTCTTCTTGGCAAAATGCCACATATAACAGGGCGCCCCCCCTTCTTCCTAATCATGTCTATAGCTGTCCTGAACTTTCTAACTAAATCCTCACTTCTACGCTTGCCAACATCATTGCCTCCAGCACTGAGGCAAATAATAGGATTGATCCCATTACCGTTCATGATGTTGTCAAGCCGGCTAACAATGTCCTCCATCCCAGCCCCAGGAAAGCATACCCTTTGTCTCCTACTCCTGTCCTTCAAGCAGAATGCCCTATCCATGTATCTAACCTGGCTATCCCCAACAACAACAATATTCTTACCTTCCTTGTTGTCGTTCGTCGTGACGATCCCAGTAGTAGACTCACATTCGTCGGGTAGCACCGAGAATGCGTTGGAGGTTTCCACGGGAGTTTCCACAGCAGTCTCTTTCTTCTTCATCGTTTCTGGCTTTCCATTCGTCTTCTTGATCGTCAACTTCGTCGTCCCCTGCTGTCCAGCCACTGACCACGATCCCTTCTTGACCTGAGGACTCGAAACAGGAGGACTACTACGAATCCTCTTGTTTTCTTCGGTCAGTCGCCGTATCTCCATCTTCGCTGCCCTCAATTCTTCCTTAAGTTGCTGGTAAAGTTGCTCGATGGAGGGCATCTTGGTTCAGTCCACGGGAGCAAACAAGACACTTCTTCACAGAGTTAAGTACAGGTCAGCACTCAAAGTACAGGTCACCACTCAAGAGCGCAAATATAAGAATAGCGTTCCGATACCTCAGTAAGGAGTCGTTCAAGACTCTGTACACTGTGTACGTCAGGCCCATACTGGAGTATGCAGCACCAGTTTGGGACCCACTCCTGGTCAAGCACGTCAAGAAATTCGAGAAAGTGCAAAGGCTTGCAGCAAGGCTAGTTCCAGAGCTAAGGGTAATGTCCTACGAAGAAATATTAAGAAAAATAGGTCTGACGACACTGGAGGACAGGAGGGTTAGGGGAGACATGATAACGACATACAAAATACTGCGATGAATTGAGAAAGTGGACAGAAACAGGATGTTCCAGACAGGGGACACAGAAACAAAGTTTTACAATTGGAAGTTGAAGACTCAGATGAATCAAAGAGATGTTAGGAAGTATTTCTTTAATCATAGAGTTGTCAGGAAGTGGAATAGTCTGGTAAGTAACGTAGTGGAGGCAGGAGCTATACATAGTTTTAAGACGAGGTACGATAAAGCTCATGGACAGGGAGAGAGAGGACCTAGTAGCGATCAGTGAAGAGGCGGGGCCAGGAGCTACGTCTCGATCCCTGCAACCACAAATAGGTGAGCACAAGCACACACTGTGGCAGAGCTTTTGGTAGTGTTGTGATGGATCTTAAGCTGCACTCCCCACAAGACTGAAATTTGTTTATAGGTCTTTGCTACGTCAAGTCCACATGTAGCAGAACGAGAGAGAGAGAGAGGGGAAGGGGACCAGTATTGTCAAAGTACCACACTTGGCTCCACTCCGAGGAGAGCGAAAAGTGAGCTTCTACGCAACAAGACGGGCAGCAAGCAGCAACTCCACTCTTCTCCAGGACATCACTTCATCTGAGATCATTTATTCCCATAATGGCTCGGGTCTGGAACATATTCGTAGAGCATAACGATATCAGCGAAATAAAGTCAGTTGATTAAATGAAACTGCTGGTCCACAGATACAAATATGGAACTTCATCCTGTTTCCCATGTCTAGATGTAGGTAACAGCTCTTAGCTTGTCAATAAAGTTAGGAATCCTTACTCTAACCTTGTAAAACCCTGAGAGAGAGAGAGAGAGAGAGAGAGAGAGAGAGAGAGAGAGAGAGAGAGAGAGAGAGAGAGAGACAGAGAGACAGAGAGAGACAGCCAGGCGTGTCTGGCGCCCCACTACCACAGACACCAACAAGGTCTTACAGGCAGCGTCTGGGGGACACAAGACAGAACAATGCAGGCTCTTTCATACTGGACCTTCCCTGAAAAGCGTGTTCTCATTCATGTACACATTAAACAGAGTGTTCCACCAGAAGTTCCAAGTCGAAAAAGTGTTTGCGTTATATCTGATGGTCGCCGTGTGTCTGATTCACGAGAGCTGTAACAGACGGGACTCATATGCTAAGTGCTGGATTAGATAACGGGGCAGAAAAGCAATGGAGACAGTCAGTACAGACAGTAGGTCAGTCAGTAAAGTAGGCGAGTTAGAGGTAGAGTCAGCAAAGGCAGTAGGTCAGTTGGAGAGTCAGAAGAAACAGCAGGTGAGTAGAAACAGAGGGCTAGAAGGAACGGGAGAAGGGAGAGGGAAGGAGAGAAGATGAAATAGAGGGAGGGAAGGGCGGAGAGAGAGATAAATGGAGAGACAGAGGGAGGCTAGGAGTAAGTAGACAGGTGAGAGACAGGGGACGAAGCCACGGTGGACCATATTGTGTGTGTGTGTGTGTGTGTGTGTGTGTGTGTGTGTGTGTGTGTGTGTGTGTGTGTGTGTGTGTGTGTGTGTGTGTGTGTGTGTGTGTGTGTGTGTGTATGTGTGTGTGTGCGTGCGTGTACAGCATGTGCTACTAAGTGTGAGAGCACTGAACCCAGCCTCTTACAAACACTGTCTCTGGGAATATCACAGGGAATATCAGACCGAAATATACAGAGCATATCTCTCGCACCTACATCTCTGACTCCTCTACATACCTCCCTCCTTCACACAATATATACCTCCCTCCTTCACACAATATATACCTCCCTCCTTCACATAATATATACCTCCCTCCTTCACACAATATATACCTCCCTCCTTCACACAATATATACCTCCCTCCTTCACACAATATATACCTCCCTCCTGCACACAATATATATACATCCCTCCTGCACACAATATATACCTCCCTCCTGCACACAATATATACCTCCCTCCTTCACACAATATATACCTCCCTCCTTCACACAATATATATACCTCCCTCCTGCACACAATATATACCTCCCTCCTGCACACAATATATACCTCCCTCCTTCACACAATATATACCTCCCTCCTTCACACAATATATATACCTCCCTCCTGCGCACAATATATATACCTCCCTCCTGCACACAATATATATATACCTCCCTCCTGCACAAACTATATATACCTCCCTCCTTCACACAATATATACCTCCCTCCTTCACACAATATATATACCTCCCTCCTTCACACAATATATACCTCCCTCCTGCACAAACTATATATACCTCCCTCCTGCACACAATATGTACCTCCCTCCTTCACACAATATATATACCTCCCTCCTGCACACAATATATATATATACCTCCCTCCTGCACAAACTATATATACCTCCCTCCTTCACACAATATATACCTCCCTCCTTCACACAATATATATACCTCCCTCCTTCACACAATATATACCTCCCTCCTGCACAAACTATATATACCTCCCTCCTGCACAAACTATATATACCTCCCTCCTTCACACAATATATACCTCCCTCCTTCACACAATATATATACCTCCCTCCTGCACACACTATATATACCTCCCTCCTGCACACACTATATATACCTCCCTCCTGCACACACTATATATACCTCCCTCCTGCACACAATATATACCTCCCTCCTGCACAAACTATATATACCTCCCTCCTGCACACACTATATATACCTCCCTCCTGCACACAATATATACCTCCCTCCTGCACACAATATATACCTCCCTCCTGCACACAATATATATACCTCCCTCCTGCACACAATATATACCTCCCTCCTGCACACAATATATATACCTCCCTCCTGCACACAATATATACCTCCCTCCTGCACACAATATATATATCTCCCTCCTGCACACAATATATACCTCCCTCCTGCACACAATATATACCTCCCTCCTGCACACAATATATATACCTCCCTCCTGCACACAATATATACCTCCCTCCTGCACACAATATATACCTCCCTCCTGCACACAATATATACCTCCCTCCTGCACACAATATATATACCTCCCTCCTGCACACAATATATACCTCCCTCCTGCACACAATATATACCTCCCTCCTGCACACAATATATACCTCCCTCCTGCAGACAATATATATACCTCCCTCCTACGCACAATATATATACCTCCCTCCGGCACACAATATATACCTCCCTCCTGCAGACAATATATATACCTCCCTCCTACGCACAATATATATACCTCCCTCCTGCACACAATATATACCTCCCTCCTGCACACAATATATACCTCCCTCCTGCACACAATATATACCTCCCTCCTGCACACAATATATACCTCCCTCCTGCACACAATATATACCTCCCTCCTGCACACAATATATACCTCCCTCCTGCAGACAATATATATACCTCCCTCCTGCACACAATATATACCTCCCTCCTGCAGACAATATATATACCTCCCTTCTGCACACAATATATACCTCCCTCCTGCACACAATATATACCTCCCTCCTGCACACAATATATACCTCCCTCCTGCACACAATATATACCTCCCTCCTACGCACAATATATATACCTCCCTCCTGCACACAATATATACCTCCCTCCTGCAGACAATATATACCTCCCTTCTGCACACAATATATACCTCCCTCCTGCACACAATATATACCTCCCTCCTGCAGACAATATATATACCTCCCTTCTGCACACAATATATACCTCCCTCCTGCACACAATATATACCTCCCTCCTGCAGACAATATATATACCTCCCTTCTGCACACAATATATACCTCCCTCCTGCACACAATATATACCTCCCTTCTGCACACAATATATACCTCCCTCCTGCACACAATATATACCTCCCTCCTGCAGACAATATATATACCTCCCTTCTGCACACAATATATACCTCCCTCCTGCACACAATATATACCTCCCTCCTGCACACAATATATATACCTCCCTCCTGCACACAATATATATACCTCCCTCCTGCAGACAATATATATACCTCCCTCCTGCAGACAATATATACCTCCCTCCTGCAGACAATATATATACCTCCCTCCTGCACACAATATATACCTCCCTTCTGCACACAATATATACCTCCCTCCTGCACACAATATATACCTCCCTCCTGCAGACAATATATATACCTCCCTTCTGCACACAATATATACCTCCCTCCTGCACACAATATATACCTCCCTCCTGCAGACAATATATATACCTCCCTTCTGCACACAATATATACCTCCCTCCTGCACACAATATATACCTCCCTCCTGCAGACAATATATATACCTCCCTCCTGCACACAATATATACCTCCCTCCTGCAGACAATATATATACCTCCCTCCTGCACACAATATATACCTCCCTTCTGCACACAATATATACCTCCCTTCTGCACACAATATATACCTCCCTCCTGCACACAATATATACCTCCCTCCTGCAGACAATATATATACCTCCCTCCTGCACACAATATATACCTCCCTTCTGCACACAATATATACCTCCCTTCTGCACACAATATATATACCTCCCTCCTGCAGACAATATATATACCTCCCTCCTGCAGACAATATATATACCTCCCTCCTGCAGACAATATATATACCTCCCTCCTGCAGACAATATATATACATCCCTCCTGCACACAATATATACCTCCCTCCTGCACACAATATATACCTCCCTCCTGCACACAATATATACCTCCCTCCTGCACACAATATATACCTCCCTCCTGCACACAATATATACCTCCCTCCTGCACACAATATATATACCTCCCTCCCGCACACAATATATACCTCCCTCCTGCACACAATATATATACCTCCCTCCCGCACACAATATATACCTCCCTCCTGCACACAATATATATACCTCCCTCCTGCACACAATATATACCTCCCTCCTGCTCACAATATATACCTCCCTCCTGCACACAATATATACCTCCCTCCTTCACACAATATATACCTCCCTCCCGCACACAATATATACCTCCCTCCTGCACACAATATATATACCTCCCTCCTGCACACAATATATACCTCCCTCCTGCACACAATATATACCTCCCTCCTGCACACAATATATACCTCCCTCCTGCACACACTATATATACCTCCCTCCTGCACACAATATATATACCTCCCTCCTGCACACAATATATATACCTCCCTCCTGCACACAATATATACCTCCCTCCTGCACACAATATATATACCTCCCTCCTGCACACAATATATACCTCCCTCCTGCACACAATATATACCTCCCTCCCGCACACAATATATACCTCCCTCCTGCACACAATATATATACCTCCCTCCTGCACACAATATATATACCTCCCTCCTGCACACAATATATACCTCCCTCCTGCACACAATATATACCTCCCTCCCGCACACAATATATACCTCCCTCCTGCACACAATATATATACCTCCCTCCTGCACACAATATATATACCTCCCTCCTGCACACAATATATATACCTCCCTCCTGCACACAATATATATACCTCCCTCCTGCACACAATATATACCTCCCTCCTGCACACAATATATACCTCCCTCCCGCACACAATATATACCTCCCTCCTGCACACAATATATATACCTCCCTCCTGCACACAATATATATACCTCCCTCCTGCACACAATATATATACCTCCCTCCTGCACACAATATATATACCTCCCTCCTGCACACAATATATACCTCCCTCCTGCACACAATATATACCTCCCTCCTGCACACAATATATACCTCCCTCCTACGCACAATATATATACCTCCCTCCTGCACACAATATATACCTCCCTCCTGCACACAATATATATACCTCCCTCCTGCACACAATATATACCTCCCTCCTGCACACAATATATACCTCCCTCCTGCACACAATATATACCTCCCTCCTGCACACAATATATACCTCCCTCCTGCACACAATATATACCTCCCTTCTGCAGACAATATATACCTCCCTCCCGCACACAATATATACCTCCCTCCTGCACACAATATATATACCTCCCTCCTGCACACAATATATACCTCCCTCCTGCACACAATATATACCTCCCTCCTGCACACAATATATACCTCCCTCCTGCACACAATATATACCTCCCTCCTGCACACAATATATATACCTCCCTCCCGCACACAATATATACCTCCCTCCTGCACACAATATATACCTCCCTCCTA